>NW_026529345.1:300000-459485 GCF_028500815.1 Rissa tridactyla
TGGAGCAGTGCCAAGTGGGAAAGGGTGGTTTTGAGGGTGAAGGCAGCAGGAAAGCCCGCAGCCCCCAGGTCTGTGGGGCTACGCAAGCGGTTCCCAAAGAGCTTTAGAACAAGGCATAGTTTTCCCTGCTGGCTCTTTGGGCGGGGGACCCATCTCCAGCCGTATGGCCATTTTTGTGCCTGGCGCGGCGCCAAGTGGGAAAGGGTGGTGTCGAGGCTGAAGGCAGCAGGAAAGCCCGCAGCCCCCAGGTCTGTGGGGCCAAGCAAGCGGTTCCCAAAGAGCTTTAGAACAAGGCATAGTTTTCCCTGCTGGCTCTTTGGGCCTGGGACCCATCTCCAGCCATAGGCCATTTTTGTGCCTGGCACGGCGCCCAGTGGGAAAGGGTGGCTTTGAGGCTTGAAGGCAGCAGGAAAGCCCGCAGCCCCCAGGTCTGTGGGGCTACGCAAGCGGTTCCCAAAGAGCTTTAGAACAAGGCATAGTTTTCCCTGCTGGCTCTCTGGGCGGGGGACCCATCTCCAGCCGTATGGCCATTTTTGAGCCTGGCGCGGCGCCAAGTGGGAAAGGGTGGTGTCGAGGCTAAAGGCAGCAGGAAAGCCCGCAGCCCCCAGGTCTGTGGGGCTACGCAAGCGGTTCCCAAAGAGCTTTAGAACAAGGCATAGTTTTCCCTGCTGGCTCTCTGGGCGGGGGACCCATCTCCAGCCGTATGGCCATTTTTGAGCCTGGCGCGGCGCCAGGTGGGAAAGGGTGGCTTTGAGGCTGAAGGCAGGAGCAAAGCCTGCAGCCCCCAGGTCTGTGGTGCTACGCAAGCGGTTCCCAAAGAGCTTTAGAAGAAGGCATAGTTTTCCCAGCTGGCTCTTAGGGCATGGGACCCATCTCCAGCCATAGGCCATTTTTGTGCCTGGCGCGAAGCCAAGTGGGAAAGGGTGCTGTCGAGGCTGAAGGCAGCAGGAAAGCCCGCAGCCCCAAGGTCTGTGGGGCTACGCAAGCGGTTCCCAAAGAGCTTTAGAACAAGGCATAGTTTTCCCTGCTGGCTCTTTGGGCGGGGGACCCATCTCCAGTCGTATGGCTATTTTTATGCCTGGCGCGTTGCGTAGTGGGAAAGGGTGGTTTTGAGGCTGAAGGCAGCAGGAAAGCCTGCAGCCCCCAGGTCTGTGGGGCTACACAAGCGGTTCCCAAAGAGCTTTAGAATAAAGCATTATTTTCCCTGCTGGCTCTTTGGGCGGGGGACCCATCTCCAGCCGTATGGCAATTTTTGTGCCTGGCCCGGCGCAAAGTGGGAAAGGGTGGCTTTGAGGCTGAAGGCAGCAGGAAAGCCCGCAGCCCCCAGGTCTGTGCGGCTACGCAAGCGGTTCCCAAAGAGCTTTAGAACAAGGCATAGTTTTCCCTGCTGGCTCTTTGGGCGGGGGACCCATCTCCAGCCGTACGGCCATTTTTGTGCCTGGCGCGGCGCCAAGAGGGAAAGGGTGGTGTCGAGGCTAAAGGCAGCAGGAAAGCCCGCAGCCCCCAGGTCTGTGGGGCTACGCAAGCGGTTCCCAAAGAGCTTTAGAACAAGGCATAGTTTTCCCTGCTGGCTCTTTGGGCATGGGACCCATCTCCACCCATAGGCCATTTTTGTGCCTGATAGGGCGCCAAGTGGGAAAGGGTGGCTTTGAGGCTGAAGACAGCAGGAAAGCCTGCAGCCCCCAGGCCTGTGGGGCTACGCAAGCGGTTCCCAAAGAGCTTTAGAACAAGGCATAGTTTTCCCTGCTGGCTCTTTGGGTGGGGGACCCATCTCCAGCCGTATGGCTATTTTTGTGCCTGACGCGGTGCGTAGTGGCATAGGGTGGTTTTGAGGCTGAAGGCAGCAGGAAAGCCCGCAGCCCCCACGTCTGTGGGGCCAAGCAAGCGGTTCATAAAGAGCTTTAGAACAAGGCATAGTTTTCCCTGCTGGCTCTTTGGGCGGGGGACCCATCTCCAGCCGTATGGCCATTTTTGTGCCTGGCGCGGTGCGTAGTGGGAAAGGGTGGTTTTGAGGCTGAAGGCAGCAGGAAAGCCCGCAGCCCCCAGGTCTGTGGGGCTACGCAAGCGGTTCCCAAAGAGCTTTAGAACAAGGCATAGTTTTCCCTGCTGGCTCTTTGGGCGGGGGACCCATCTCCAGCCGTATGGCCATTTTTGTGCCTGGCGCGGCGCCAAGTGGGTAAGGGTGGTGTCGAGGCTGAAGGCAGCAGGAAAGCCCGCAGCCCCCAGGTCTGTGGGGCTACGCAAGCGGTTCCCAAAGAGCTTTAGAACAAGGCATAGTTTTCCCTGCTCGCTCTTTGGGCGGGGGACACATCTCCAGCCATATGGCCATTTTTGAGCCTGGCGAAGCCCCAAGTGCGAAAGGGTGGCTTTGAGGCTGAAGGCAGCAGGAAAGCCCGCAGCCCCCAGGTCTGTGGGGCTACGCAAGCGGTTCCCAAAGAGCTTTAGAACAAGGCATAGTTTTCCCTGCTGGCTCTTTTGGCAGGGGACCCATCTCCAGCCGTATGGCCATTTTTGTGCCTGGCCCGGCGCCAAGTGGGAAAGGGTGGCTTTGAGACTGAAGGCAGCAGGAAAGCCCGCAGCCCCCAGGTGTGTGGGGCTACGCAAGCGGTTCCCAAAGAGCTTTAGAACAAGGCATAGTTTTCCCTGCTGGCTCTTAGGGCGGGGGACCCATCTCCAGCCGTATGGCCATTTTTGAGCCTGGAGCAGTGCCAAGTGGGAAAGGGTGGTGTCGAGGCTGAAGGCAGCAGGAAAGCCCGCAGCCCCCAGGTCTGTGGGGCTACGCAAGCAGTTCCCAAAGAGCTTTAGAACAAGGCATAGTTTTCCCTGCTGGCTCTTTGGGCGGGGGACCCATCTCCAGCCGTATGGCCATTTTTGTGCCTGGCGCGACACCAAGTGGGAAAGGGTGGTTTTGAGGCTGAAGGCAGCAGGAAAGCCCGCAGCCCCCAGGTGTGTGGGGCTACGCAAGCGGTTCCCAAAGAGCTTTAGAACAAGGCATAGTTTTCCCTGCTGGCTCTTTGGGCATGGGACCCATCTCCAGCCATAGGCCATTTTTGTGCCTGATGCGGCGCCAAGTGGGAAAGGGTGGCTTTGAGGCTGAAGGCAGCAGGAAAGCCCGCAGCCCCCAGGTCTGTGCGGCTACGCAAGCGGTTCCCAAAGAGCTTTAGAACAAGGCATAGTTTTCCCTGCTGGCTCTTTGGGCGGGGGACCCATCTCCAGCCGTACGGCCATTTTTGTGCCTGGCGCGGCGCCAAGAGGGAAAGGGTGGTGTCGAGGCTGAAGGCAGCAGGAAAGCCCGCAGCCCCCAGGTCTGTGGGGCTACGCAAGCGGTTCCCAAAGAGCTTTAGAACAAGGCATAGTTTTCCCTGCTGGCTCTTTGGGCGGGGGACCCATCTCCAGCCGTATGGCCATTTTTGTGCATGGCGCAGCGCCAAGTGGAAATGGTGGTATCGAGGCTGAAGGCAGCAGGAAAGCCCGCAGCCCCCAGGTCTGTGGGGCTACGCAAGCGGTTCCCAAAGAGCTTTAGAACAAGGCATAGTTTTCCCTGCTGGCTCTTTGGGCATGGGACCCATCTCCACCCATAGGCCATTTTTGTGCCTGATAGGGCGCCAAGTGGGAAAGGGTGGCTTTGAGGCTGAAGACAGCAGGAAAGCCTGCAGCCCCCAGGTCTGTGGGGCTACGCAAGCGGTTCCCAAAGACCTTTAGAACAAGGCATAGTTTTCCCTGCTGGCTCTTTGGGCGGGGGACCCATCTCCAGCCGTATGGCTATTTTTGTGCCTGAAGCGGTGCGTAGTGGCATAGGGTGGTTTTGAGGCTGAAGGCAGCAGGAAAGCCTGCAGCCCCCACGTCTGTGGGGCCAAGCAAGCGGTTCCCAAAGAGCTTTAGAAGAAGGCATAGTTTTCCCTGCTGGCTCTTTGGGCATGGGACCCATCTCCAGCCGTATGGACATTTTTGTCCCTGGCCCGGCGCCAAGTGGGAAAGGGTGGCTTTGAGGCTGAAGGCAGCAGGAAAGCCCGCAGCCCCCAGGTCTGTGGGGCTACGCAAGCGGTTCCCAAAGAGCTTTAGAACAAGGCATAGTTTTCCCTGCTCGCTCTTTGGGAGGGGGACCCATCTCCAGCCATATGGCCATTTTTGTGCCTGGCGAAGCCCCAAGTGCGAAAGGGTGGCTTTGAGGCTGAAGGCAGCAGGAAAGCCCGCAGCCCCCAGGTCTGTGGGGCTACGCAAGCGGTTCCCAAAGAGCTTTAGAACAAGGCATAGTTTTCCCTGCTGGCTCTTTGGGCGGGGGACCCATCTCCAGCCGTATGGCCATTTTTGTGCCTGATAGGGCGCCAAGTGGGAAAGGGTGGTTTCGAGGCTGAAGACAGCAGGAAAGCCCGCAGCCCCCACGTCTGTGGGGCCAAGCAAGCGGTTCCCAAAGAGCTTTAGAACAAGGCATAGTTTTCCCAGCTGGCTCTTTGGGCGTGGGACCCATCTCCAGACGTATGGCCATTTTTGTGCCTGGCCCGGCGCCAAGTGGGAAAGGGTGGCTTTGAGGCTGAGGCAGCAGGAAAGCCCGCAGCCCCCAGGTCTGTGGGGCTACGCAAGCGGTTCCCAAAGAGCTTTAGAACAAGGCATAGTTTTCCCTGCTCGCTCTTTGGGAGGGGGACCCATCTCCAGCCATATGGCCATTTTTGTGCCTGGCGAAGCCCCAAGTGCGAAAGGGTGGCTTTGAGGCTGAAGGCAGCAGGAAAGCCCGCAGCCCCCAGGTCTGTGGGGCTACGCAAGCAGTTCCCAAAGAGCTTTAGAACAAGGCATAGTTTTCCCTGCTGGCTCTTTGGGCGGGGGACCCATCTCCAGCCGTATGGCCATTTTTGTGCCTGATAGGGCGCCAAGTGGGAAAGGGTGGTTTTGAGGCTGAAGGCAGCAGGAAAGCCCGCAGCCCCCACGTGTGTGGGGCTACGCAAGCGGTTCCCAAAGAGCTTTAGAACAAGGCATAGTTTTCCCTGCTGGCTCTTTGGGCATGGGACCCATCTCCAGCCATAGGCCATTTTTGTGCTTGATAGGGCGCCAAGTGGGAAAGGGTGGTGTCGAGGCTGAAGGCAGCAGGAAAGCCCGCAGCCCCCAGGTCTGTGGGGCTACGCAAGCGGTTCCCAAAGAGCTTTAGAACAAGGCATAATTTTCCCTGCTGGCTCTCTGGGCGGGGGACCCATCTCCAGCCGTACGGCCATTTTTGTGCCTGGCGCGGCGCCAAGAGGGAAAGGGTGGTGTCGAGGCTAAAGGCAGCAGGAAAGCCCGCAGCCCCCAGGTCTGTGGAGCTACGCAAGCAGTTCCGAAAGAGCTTTAGAACAAGGCATAGTTTTCCCTGCTGGGTCTTTGGGCGGGGGACCCATCTCCAGCCGTATGGCCATTTTTGTGCCTGGCGCGGTGCCAAGTGTGAAAGGGTGGCTTTGAGGCTGAAGGCAGCAGGAAAGCCCGCAGCCCCCAGGTCTGTGGGGCTACGCAAGCGGTTCCCAAAGAGCTTTAGAAGAAGGCATAGTTTTCCCTGCTGGCTCTTTGGGCATGGGACCCATCTCCACCCATAGGCCATTTTTGTGCCTGATAGGGCGCCAAGTGGGAAAGGGTGGCTTTGAGGCTAAAGACAGCAGGAAAGCCTGCAGCCCCCAGGTCTGTGGGGCTACGCAAGCGGTTCCCAAAGAGCTTTAGAACAAGGCATAGTTTTCCCTGCTGGCTCTTTGGGTGGGGGACCCATCTCCAGCCGTATGGCCATTTTTGAGCCTGGAGCAGTGCCAAGTGGGAAAGGGTGGTTTTGAGGGTGAAGGCAGCAGGAAAGCCCGCAGCCCCCAGGTCTGTGGGGCTACGCAAGCGGTTCCCAAAGAGCTTTAGAACAAGGCATAGTTTTCCCTGCTGGCTCTTTGGGCGGGGGACCCATCTCCAGCCGTACGGCCATTTTTGTGCCTGGCGCGGCGCCAAGAGGGAAAGGGTGGTGTCGAGGCTGAAGGCAGCAGGAAAGCCCGCAGCCCCCAGGTCTGTGGGGCTACGCAAGCGGTTCCCAAAGAGCTTTAGAACAAGGCATAGTTTTCCCTGCTGGCTCTTTGGGCGGGGGACCCATCTCCAGCCGTATGGCCATTTTTGTGCATGGCGCAGCGCCAAGTGGAAATGGTGGTATCGAGGCTGAAGGCAGCAGGAAAGCCCGCAGCCCCCAGGTCTGTGGGGCTACGCAAGCGGTTCCCAAAGAGCTTTAGAACAAGGCATAGTTTTCCCTGCTGGCTCTTTGGGCATGGGACCCATCTCCACCCATAGGCCATTTTTGTGCCTGATAGGGCGCCAAGTGGGAAAGGGTGGCTTTGAGGCTGAAGACAGCAGGAAAGCCTGCAGCCCCCAGGTCTGTGGGGCTACGCAAGCGGTTCCCAAAGACCTTTAGAACAAGGCATAGTTTTCCCTGCTGGCTCTTTGGGCGGGGGACCCATCTCCAGCCGTATGGCTATTTTTGTGCCTGAAGCGGTGCGTAGTGGCATAGGGTGGTTTTGAGGCTGAAGGCAGCAGGAAAGCCTGCAGCCCCCACGTCTGTGGGGCCAAGCAAGCGGTTCCCAAAGAGCTTTAGAAGAAGGCATAGTTTTCCCTGCTGGCTCTTTGGGCATGGGACCCATCTCCAGCCGTATGGACATTTTTGTCCCTGGCCCGGCGCCAAGTGGGAAAGGGTGGCTTTGAGGCTGAAGGCAGCAGGAAAGCCCGCAGCCCCCAGGTCTGTGGGGCTACGCAAGCGGTTCCCAAAGAGCTTTAGAACAAGGCATAGTTTTCCCTGCTCGCTCTTTGGGAGGGGGACCCATCTCCAGCCATATGGCCATTTTTGTGCCTGGCGAAGCCCCAAGTGCGAAAGGGTGGCTTTGAGGCTGAAGGCAGCAGGAAAGCCCGCAGCCCCCAGGTCTGTGGGGCTACGCAAGCGGTTCCCAAAGAGCTTTAGAACAAGGCATAGTTTTCCCTGCTGGCTCTTTGGGCGGGGGACCCATCTCCAGCCGTATGGCCATTTTTGTGCCTGATAGGGCGCCAAGTGGGAAAGGGTGGTTTCGAGGCTGAAGACAGCAGGAAAGCCCGCAGCCCCCACGTCTGTGGGGCCAAGCAAGCGGTTCCCAAAGAGCTTTAGAACAAGGCATAGTTTTCCCAGCTGGCTCTTTGGGCGTGGGACCCATCTCCAGACGTATGGCCATTTTTGTGCCTGGCCCGGCGCCAAGTGGGAAAGGGTGGCTTTGAGGCTGAGGCAGCAGGAAAGCCCGCAGCCCCCAGGTCTGTGGGGCTACGCAAGCGGTTCCCAAAGAGCTTTAGAACAAGGCATAGTTTTCCCTGCTCGCTCTTTGGGAGGGGGACCCATCTCCAGCCATATGGCCATTTTTGTGCCTGGCGAAGCCCCAAGTGCGAAAGGGTGGCTTTGAGGCTGAAGGCAGCAGGAAAGCCCGCAGCCCCCAGGTCTGTGGGGCTACGCAAGCAGTTCCCAAAGAGCTTTAGAACAAGGCATAGTTTTCCCTGCTGGCTCTTTGGGCGGGGGACCCATCTCCAGCCGTATGGCCATTTTTGTGCCTGATAGGGCGCCAAGTGGGAAAGGGTGGTTTTGAGGCTGAAGGCAGCAGGAAAGCCCGCAGCCCCCACGTGTGTGGGGCTACGCAAGCGGTTCCCAAAGAGCTTTAGAACAAGGCATAGTTTTCCCTGCTGGCTCTTTGGGCATGGGACCCATCTCCAGCCATAGGCCATTTTTGTGCTTGATAGGGCGCCAAGTGGGAAAGGGTGGTGTCGAGGCTGAAGGCAGCAGGAAAGCCCGCAGCCCCCAGGTCTGTGGGGCTACGCAAGCGGTTCCCAAAGAGCTTTAGAACAAGGCATAATTTTCCCTGCTGGCTCTCTGGGCGGGGGACCCATCTCCAGCCGTACGGCCATTTTTGTGCCTGGCGCGGCGCCAAGAGGGAAAGGGTGGTGTCGAGGCTAAAGGCAGCAGGAAAGCCCGCAGCCCCCAGGTCTGTGGAGCTACGCAAGCAGTTCCGAAAGAGCTTTAGAACAAGGCATAGTTTTCCCTGCTGGGTCTTTGGGCGGGGGACCCATCTCCAGCCGTATGGCCATTTTTGTGCCTGGCGCGGTGCCAAGTGTGAAAGGGTGGCTTTGAGGCTGAAGGCAGCAGGAAAGCCCGCAGCCCCCAGGTCTGTGGGGCTACGCAAGCGGTTCCCAAAGAGCTTTAGAAGAAGGCATAGTTTTCCCTGCTGGCTCTTTGGGCATGGGACCCATCTCCACCCATAGGCCATTTTTGTGCCTGATAGGGCGCCAAGTGGGAAAGGGTGGCTTTGAGGCTAAAGACAGCAGGAAAGCCTGCAGCCCCCAGGTCTGTGGGGCTACGCAAGCGGTTCCCAAAGAGCTTTAGAACAAGGCATAGTTTTCCCTGCTGGCTCTTTGGGTGGGGGACCCATCTCCAGCCGTATGGCCATTTTTGAGCCTGGAGCAGTGCCAAGTGGGAAAGGGTGGTTTTGAGGGTGAAGGCAGCAGGAAAGCCCGCAGCCCCCAGGTCTGTGGGGCTACGCAAGCGGTTCCCAAAGAGCTTTAGAACAAGGCATAGTTTTCCCTGCTGGCTCTTTGGGCGGGGGACCCATCTCCAGCCGTATGGCCATTTTTGTGCCTGGCGCGGCGCCAAGTGGGAAAGGGTGGTGTCGAGGCTGAAGGCAGCAGGAAAGCCCGCAGCCCCCACGTCTGTGGGGCCAAGCAAGCGGTTCCCAAAGAGCTTTAGAACAAGGCATAGTTTTCCCTGCTGGCTCTTTGGGCCTGGGACCCATCTCCAGCCATAGGCCTTTTTTGTGCTTGATAGGGCGCCAAGTGGGAAAGGGTGGCTTTGAGGCTGAAGGCAGCAGGAAAGCCTGCAGCCCCCAGGTCTGTGGGGCTACGCAAGCAGTTCCCAAAGAGCTTTAGAACAAGGCATAGTTTTCCCTGCTGGCTCTTTGTTCGGGGGACCCATCTCCAGCCATAGGCCATTTTTGTGCCTGGCCCGGCGCCCAGTGGGAAAGGGTGGCTTTGAGGCTTGAAGGCAGCAGGAAAGCCCGCAGCCCCCAAGTCTGTGGGGCTACGCAAGCGGTTCCCAAAGAGCTTTAGAACAAGGCATAGTTTTCCCTGCTGGCTCTCTGGGCGGGGGACCCATCTCCAGCCGTATGGCCATTTTTGAGCCTGGCGCGGCGCCAAGTGGGAAAGGGTGGTGTCGAGGCTAAGGGCAGCAGGAAAGCCCGCAGCCCCCAGGTCTGTGGGGCTACGCAAGCGGTTCCCAAAGAGCTTTAGAACAAGGCATAGTTTTCCCTGCTGGCTCTCTGGGCGGGGGACCCATCTCCAGCCGTATGGCCATTTTTGAGCCTGGCGCGGTGCGTAGTGGGAAAGGGTGGCTTTGACGCTGAAGGCAGGAGCAAAGCCTGCAGCCCCCAGGTCTGTGGTGCTACGCAAGCGGTTCCCAAAGAGCTTTAGAAGAAGGCATAGTTTTCCCAGCTGGCTCTTAGGGCAAGGGACCCATCTCCAGCCATAGGCCATTTTTGTGCCTGGCGCGAAGCCAAGTGGGAAAGGGTGGTGTCGAGGCTGAAGGCAGCAGGAAAGCCCGCAGCCACAAGGTCTCTGGGGCTACGCAAGCGGTTCCCAAAGAGCTTTAGAACAAGGCATAGTTTTCCCTGCTGGCTCTTTGGGCGGGGGACCCATCTCCAGTCGTATGGCTATTTTTATGCCTGGCGCGTTGCGTAGTGGGAAAGGGTGGTTTTGAGGCTGAAGGCAGCAGGAAAGCCTGCAGCCCCCAGGTCTGTGGGGCTACACAAGCGGTTCCCAAAGAGCTTTAGAACAAGGCATAGTTTTCCCTGCTGGCTCTTTGGGCGGGGGACCCATCTCCAGCCGTATGGCAATTTTTGTGCCTGGCCCGGCGCAAAGTGGGAAAGGGTGGCTTTGAGGCTGAAGGCAGCAGGAAAGCCCGCAGCCCCCAGGTCTGTGCGGCTACGCAAGCGGTTCCCAAAGAGCTTTAGAACAAGGCATAGTTTTCCCTGCTGGCTCTTTGGGCGGGGGACCCATCTCCAGCCGTACGGCCATTTTTGTGCCTGGCGCGGCGCCAAGAGGGAAAGGGTGGCTTTGAGGCTGAAGACAGCAGGAAAGCCTGCAGCCCCCAGGCCTGTGGGGCTACGCAAGCGGTTCCCAAAGACCTTTAGAACATGGCATAGTTTTCCCTGCTGGCTCTTTGGGTGGGGGACCCATCTCCAGCCGTATGGCTATTTTTGTGCCTGACGCGGTGCGTAGTGGCATAGGGTGGTTTTGAGGCTGAAGGCAGCAGGAAAGCCCGCAGCCCCCAGGTCTGTGGGGCTACGCAAGCGGTTCCCAAAGAGCTTTAGAACAAGGCATAGTTTTCCCTGCTGGCTCTCTGGGCGGGGGACCCATCTCCAGCCGTATGGCCATTTTTGAGCCTGGAGCAGTGCCAAGTGGGAAAGGGTGGTGTCGAGGCTGAAGGCAGCAGGAAAGCCCGCAGCCCCCAGGTCTGTGGGGCTACGCAAGCAGTTCCCAAAGAGCTTTAGAACAAGGCATAGTTTTCCCTGCTGGCTCTTTGGGCGGGGGACCCATCTCCAGCCGTATGGCCATTTTTGTGCCTGGCCGGGGGCCAAGTGGGAAAGGGTGGTTTTGAGGCTGAAGGCAGCAGGAAAGCCCGCAGCCCCCAGGTGTGTGGGGCTACGCAAGCGGTTCCCAAAGAGCTTTAGAACAAGGCATAGTTTTCCCTGCTGGCTCTTTGGGCATGGGACCCATCTCCAGCCATAGGCCATTTTTGTGCCTGATGCGGCGCCAAGTGGGAAAGGGTGGCTTTGAGGCTGAAGGCAGCAGGAAAGCCCGCAGCCCCCAGGTCTGTGGGGCTACGCAAGCGGTTCCCAAAGAGCTTTAGAACAAGGCATAGTTTTCCCTGCTGGCTCTTTGGGCGGGGGACCCATCTCCAGCCGTACGGCCATTTTTGTGCCTGGCGCGGCGCCAAGAGGGAAAGGGTGGTGTCGAGGCTAAAGGCAGCAGGAAAGCCCGCAGCCCCCAGGTCTGTGGGGCTACGCAAGCGGTTCCCAAAGAGCTTTAGAACAAGGCATAGTTTTCCCTGCTGGCTCTTTGGGCGGGGGACCCATCTCCAGCCGTATGGCCATTTTTGTGCATGGCGCAGCGCCAAGTGGAAATGGTGGTATCGAGGCTGAAGGCAGCAGGAAAGCCCGCAGCCCCCACGTGTGTGGGGCTACGCAAGCGGTTCCCAAAGAGCTTTAGAACAAGGCATAGTTTTCCCTGCTGGCTCTTTGGGCATGGGACCCATCTCCACCCATAGGCCATTTTTGTGCCTGATAGGGCGCCAAGTGGGAAAGGGTGGCTTTGAGGCTGAAGACAGCAGGAAAGCCCGCAGCCCCCAGGTCTGTGGGGCTACGCAAGCGGTTCCCAAAGACCTTTAGAACAAGGCATAGTTTTCCCTGCTGGCTCTTTGGGCGGGGGACCCATCTCCAGCCGTATGGCTATTTTTGTGCCTGAAGCGGTGCGTAGTGGCATAGGGTGGTTTTGAGGCTGAAGGCAGCAGGAAAGCCCGCAGCCCCCAGGTCTGTGGGGCTACGCAAGCGGTTCCCAAAGAGCTTTAGAAGAAGGCATAGTTTTCCCTGCTGGCTCTTTGGGCATGGGACCCATCTCCACCCATAGGCCATTTTTGTGCCTGATAGGGCGCCAAGTGGGAAAGGGTGGCTTTGAGGCTAAAGACAGCAGGAAAGCCTGCAGCCCCCAGGTCTGTGGGGCTACGCAAGCGGTTCCCAAAGAGCTTTAGAACAAGGCATAGTTTTCCCTGCTGGCTCTTTGGGTGGGGGACCCATCTCCAGCCGTATGGCCATTTTTGAGCCTGGAGCAGTGCCAAGTGGGAAAGGGTGGTTTTGAGGGTGAAGGCAGCAGGAAAGCCCGCAGCCCCCAGGTCTGTGGGGCTACGCAAGCGGTTCCCAAAGAGCTTTAGAACAAGGCATAGTTTTCCCTGCTGGCTCTTTGTGCGGGGGACCCATCTCCAGCCGTATGGCCATTTTTGTGCCTGGCGCGGCGCCAAGTGGGAAAGGGTGGTGTCGAGGCTGAAGGCAGCAGGAAAGCCCGCAGCCCCCACGTCTGTGGGGCCAAGCAAGCGGTTCCCAAAGAGCTTTAGAACAAGGCATAGTTTTCCCTGCTGGCTCTTTGGGCCTGGGACCCATCTCCAGCCATAGGCCTTTTTTGTGCTTGATAGGGCGCCAAGTGGGAAAGGGTGGCTTTGAGGCTGAAGGCAGCAGGAAAGCCTGCAGCCCCCAGGTCTGTGGGGCTACGCAAGCAGTTCCCAAAGAGCTTTAGAACAAGGCATAGTTTTCCCTGCTGGCTCTTTGTTCGGGGGACCCATCTCCAGCCATAGGCCATTTTTGTGCCTGGCCCGGCGCCCAGTGGGAAAGGGTGGCTTTGAGGCTTGAAGGCAGCAGGAAAGCCCGCAGCCCCCAGGTCTGTGGGGCTACGCAAGCGGTTCCCAAAGAGCTTTAGAACAAGGCATAGTTTTCCCTGCTGGCTCTCTGGGCGGGGGACCCATCTCCAGCCGTATGGCCATTTTTGAGCCTGGCGCGGCGCCAAGTGGGAAAGGGTGGTGTCGAGGCTAAAGGCAGCAGGAAAGCCCGCAGCCCCCAGGTCTGTGGGGCTACGCAAGCGGTTCCCAAAGAGCTTTAGAACAAGGCATAGTTTTCCCTGCTGGCTCTCTGGGCGGGGGACCCATCTCCAGCCGTATGGCCATTTTTGAGCCTGGCGCGGTGCGTAGTGGGAAAGGGTGGCTTTGACGCTGAAGGCAGGAGCAAAGCCTGCAGCCCCCAGGTCTGTGGTGCTACGCAAGCGGTTCCCAAAGAGCTTTAGAAGAAGGCATAGTTTTCCCAGCTGGCTCTTAGGGCAAGGGACCCATCTCCAGCCATAGGCCATTTTTGTGCCTGGCGCGAAGCCAAGTGGGAAAGGGTGGTGTCGAGGCTGAAGGCAGCAGGAAAGCCCGCAGCCCCAAGGTCTCTGGGGCTACGCAAGCGGTTCCCAAAGAGCTTTAGAACAAGGCATAGTTTTCCCTGCTGGCTCTTTGGGCGGGGGACCCATCTCCAGTCGTATGGCTATTTTTATGCCTGGCGCGTTGCGTAGTGGGAAAGGGTGGTTTTGAGGCTGAAGGCAGCAGGAAAGCCTGCAGCCCCCAGGTCTGTGGGGCTACACAAGCGGTTCCCAAAGAGCTTTAGAACAAGGCATAGTTTTCCCTGCTGGCTCTTTGGGCGGGGGACCCATCTCCAGCCTTATGGCAATTTTTGTGCCTGGCCCGGCGCAAAGTGGGAAAGGGTGGCTTTGAGGCTGAAGGCAGCAGGAAAGCCCGCAGCCCCCAGGTCTGTGCGGCTACGCAAGCGGTTCCCAAAGAGCTTTAGAACAAGGCATAGTTTTCCCTGCTGGCTCTTTGGGCGGGGGACCCATCTCCAGCCGTACGGCCATTTTTGTGCCTGGCGCGGCGCCAAGAGGGAAAGGGTGGCTTTGAGGCTGAAGACAGCAGGAAAGCCTGCAGCCCCCAGGCCTGTGGGGCTACGCAAGCGGTTCCCAAAGACCTTTAGAACATGGCATAGTTTTCCCTGCTGGCTCTTTGGGTGGGGGACCCATCTCCAGCCGTATGGCTATTTTTGTGCCTGACGCGGTGCGTAGTGGCATAGGGTGGTTTTGAGGCTGAAGGCAGCAGGAAAGCCCGCAGCCCCCACGTCTGTGGGGCCAAGCAAGCGGTTCATAAAGAGCTTTAGAACAAGGCATAGTTTTCCCTGCTGGCTCTTTGGGCGGGGGACCCATCTCCAGCCGTATGGCCATTTTTGTGCCTGGCGCGGTGCGTAGTGGGAAAGGGTGGTTTTGGGGCTGAAGGCAGCAGGAAAGCCCGCAGCCCCCAGGTCTGTGGGGCTACGCAAGCGGTTCCCAAAGAGCTTTAGAACAAGGCATAGTTTTCCCTGCTGGCTCTTTGGGCGGGGGACCCATCTCCAGCCGTATGGCCATTTTTGTGCCTGGCGCGGCGCCAAGTGGGTAAGGGTGGTGTCGAGGCTGAAGGCAGCAGCAAAGCCCGCAGCCCCCAGGTCTGTGGGGCTACGCAAGCGGTTCCCAAAGAGCTTTAGAACAAGGCATAGTTTTCCCTGCTGGCTCTTTGGGCATGGGACCCATCTCCAGCCGTATGGCCATTTTTGTCCCTGGCCCGGCGCCAAGTGGGAAAGGGTGGCTTTGAGGCTGAAGGCAGCAGGAAAGCCCGCAGCCCCCAGGTCTGTGGGGCTACGCAAGCGGTTCCCAAAGAGCTTTAGAACAAGGCATAGTTTTCCCTGCTGGCTCTTTGGGCGGGGGACACATCTCCAGCCATATGGCCATTTTTGTGCCTGGCGAAGCCCCAAGTGCGAAAGGGTGGCTTTGAGGCTGAAGGCAGCAGGAAAGCCCGCAGCCCCCACGTGTGTGGGGCTACGCAAGCGGTTCCCAAAGAGCTTTAGAACAAGGCATAGTTTTCCCTGCTGGCTCTTTGGGCATGGGACCCATCTCCAGCCATAGGCCATTTTTGTGCTTGATAGGGCGCCAAGTGGGAAAGGGTGCTGTCGAGGCTGAAGGCAGCAGGAAAGCCCGCAGCCCCCAGGTCTGTGCGGCTACGCAAGCGGTTCCCAAAGAGCTTTAGAACAAGGCATAGTTTTCCCTGCTGGCTCTCTGGGCGGGGGACCCATCTCCAGCCGTATGGCCATTTTTGTGCCTGGCGCGGCGCCAAGTGGGAAAGGGTGGTGTCGAGGCTGAAGGCAGCAGGAAAGCCCGCAGCCCCCAGGTCTGTGCGGCTACGCAAGCGGTTCCCAAAGAGCTTTAGAACAAGGCATAGTTTTCCCTGCTGGCTCTTTGGGCGGGGGACCCATCTCCAGCCGTATGGCCATTTTTGTGCCTGGCGCGGCGCCAAGTGGGAAAGGGTGGTGTCGAGGCTGAAGGCAGCAGCAAAGCCCGCAGCCCCCATGTCTGTAGGGCTACGCAAGCGGTTCCCAAAGAGCTTTAGAACAAGGCATAGTTTTCCCTGCTGGCTCTCTGGGCGGGGGACCCATCTCCAGCCATAGACCATTTTTGTGCCTAGCGCGGCGCCAAGTGGGAAAGGGTGGCTTTGAGGCTGAAGGCAGCAGCAAAGCCTGCAGGCCCCACGTCTGTGGGGCCACGCAAGCGGTTCCCAAAGAGCTTTAGAACAAGGCATAGTTTTCCTTGCTGGGTCTTTGGGCATGGGACCGATCTCCAGCCATAGGCCATTTTTTTACCTGATGGAGTGCCAAGTGGGAAAGGGTGGCTTTGAGGCTGAAGGCAGCAGGAAAGCCTGCAGCCCCCAGGTCTGTGGGGCTATGCAAGCGGTTCCCAAAGAGCTTTAGAACAAGGCATAGTTTTCCCTGCTGGCTCTTTGGGCGGGGGACCCATCTCCAGCCGTATGGCCATTTTTGTGCCTGGCGCGGCGCCAAGTGGGAAAGGGTGGTGTCGAGCCTGAAGGCAGCAGGAAAGCCCGCAGCCCCCAGGTCTGTGGGGCTACGCAAGCGGTTCCCAAAGAGCTTTAGAACAAGGCATAGTTTTCCCTGCTTGTTCTTTGGGCGGGGGACCCATCTCCAGCCGTATGGCCATTTTTGTGCCTGGCGCGGCGCCAAGTGGGAAAGGGTGGTGTCGAGGCTGAAGGCAGCAGGAAAGCCCGCAGCCCCCAGGTCTGTGGGGCTACGCAAGTGGTTCCCAAAGAGCTTTAGAACAAGGCATAGTTTTCCCTGTTGGCTCTTTTGACAGGGGACACATCTCCAGCCGTATGGCCATTTTTGAGCCTGGCGCGGCGCCAAGTGGGAAAGGGTGGTGTCGAGGCTGAAGGCAGTAGGAAAGCCCGCAGCCCCCAGGTCTGTGGGGCTATGCAAGCGGTTCCCAAAGAGCTTTAGAACAAGGCATAGTTTTCCCTGCTGGCTCTTTGGGCGGGGGACCCATCTCCAGCCATATGGCCATTTTTGTGCCTGGCGCGGCGCCAAGTGGGAAAGGGTGGTTTTGAGGCTGAAGGCAGCAGCAAAGCCGGCAGCCCCCAGGTCTGTGGGGCTACGCAAGCGGTTCCCAAAGAGCTTTAGAACAAGGCATAGTTTTCCCTGCTGGCTCTTTGGGCATGGGACCCATCTCCAGCCATAGGCCATTTTTGTGCCTGGCGCGACGCCAAGTGGGAAAGGGTGTTGTCGAGGCTGAAGGCAGCAGCAAAGCCTGCAGGCCCCACGTCTGTGGGGCCACGCAAGCGGTTCCCAAAGAGCTTTAGAACAAGGCATAGTTTTCCTTGCTGGGTCTTTGGGCATGGGACCGATCTCCAGCCATAGGCCATTTTTTTGCCTGATGGAGTGCCAAGTGTGAAAGGGTGGTTTTGAGGCTGAAGGCAGCAGGAAAGCCCGCAGCCCCCAGGTCTTTGGGGCTACGCAAGCGGTTCCCAAAGAGCTTTAGAACAAGGCATAGTTTTCCCTGCTGGCTCTTTGGGCGGGGGACCCATCTCCAGCCGTATGGCCATTTTTGTGCCTGGCACGGCGCCAAGTGGGAAAGGGTGGCTTTGAGGCTGAAGGCAGCAGGAAAGCCCGCAGCCCCCATGTCTGTAGGGCTACGCAAGCGGTTCCCAAAGAGCTTTAGAACAAGGCATAGTTTTCCCTGCTGGCTCTCTGGGCGGGGGACCCATCTCCAGCCATAGACCATTTTTGTGCCTAGCGCGGCGCCAAGTGGGAAAGGGTGGCTTTGAGGCTGAAGGCAGCAGCAAAGCCTGCAGGCCCCACGTCTGTGGGGCCACGCAAGCGGTTCCCAAAGAGCTTTAGAACAAGGCATAGTTTTCCTTGCTGGGTCTTTGGGCATGGGACCGATCTCCAGCCATAGATCATTTTTTTACCTGATGGAGTGCCAAGTGGGAAAGGGTGGCTTTGAGGCTGAAGGCAGCAGGAAAGCCTGCAGCCCCCAGGTCTGTGGGGCTACGCAAGCGGTTCCCAAAGAGCTTTAGAACAAGGCATAGTTTTCCTTGCTGGCTCTTTGGGCATGGGCCCCATCTCCAGCCATAGGCCATTTTTGTGCCTGATGCGGCGCCAAGTGGGAAAGGGTGGCTTTGAGGCTGAAGGCAGCAGGAAAGCCCGCAGCCCCCAGGTCTGTGGGGCTACGCAAGCGGTTCCCAAAGAGCTTTAGAAGAAGGCATAGTTTTCCCTGCTGGCTCTTTGGACGGGGGACCCATTTCCAGCCGTATGGCCATTTTTGTGCCTGGCGCGGTGCGTAGTGGTAAAGGGTGGTTTTGACGCTGAAGGCAGCAGCAAAGCCCGCAGCCCCCAGGTCTGTGCGGCTACGCAAGCGGTTCCCAAAGAGCTTTAGAACAAGGCATAGTTTTCCCTGCTGGCTCTTTGGGCGGGGGACCCATCTCCAGCCGTATGGCCATTTTTGTGCCTGGCGCGGCGCCAAGTGGGTAAGGGTGGTGTCGAGGCTGAAGGCAGCAGCAAAGCCTGCAGCCCCCAGGTCTGTGGGGCCAAGCAAGCGGTTCCCAAAGAGCTTTAGAACAAGGCATAGTTTTCCCTGCTGGCTCTTTGGGCATGGGACCGATCTCCAGCCATAGGCCATTTTTGTGCCTGGCGCGGCGCCAAGTGGGAAAGGGTGGCTTTGAGGCTGAAGGCAGCAGGAAAGCCTGCAGCCCCCAAGTCTCTGGGGCTACGCAAGCAGTTCCCAAAGAGCTTTAGAACAAGGCATAATTTTCCCTGCTCGCTCTCTGGGCGGGGGACCCATCTCCAGCCATAGGCCGTTTTTGTGCCTGGCGCGGCGCCAAGTGGGAAAGGGTGCTGTCGAGGCTGAAGGCAGCAGCAAAGCCTGCAGCCCCCAGGTCTGTGGGGCTATGCAAGCGGTTCCCAAAGAGCTTTAGAACAAGGCATAGTTTTCCCTGCTGGCTCTTTGGGCGGGGGACCCATCTCCAGCCGTATGGCCATTTTTGTGCCTGGCACGGCGCCAAGTGGGAAAGGGTGGTGTCGAGGCTGAAGGCAGCAGGAAAGCCCGCAGCCCCCATGTCTGTAGGGCTACGCAAGCGGTTCCCAAAGAGCTTTAGAACAAGGCATAGTTTTCCCTGCTGGCTCTCTGGGCGGGGGACCCATCTCCAGCCATAGACCATTTTTGTGCCTAGCGCGGCGCCAAGTGGGAAAGGGTGGCTTTGAGGCTGAAGGCAGCAGCAAAGCCTGCAGGCCCCACGTCTGTGGGGCCACGCAAGCGGTTCCCAAAGAGCTTTAGAACAAGGCATAGTTTTCCTTGCTGGGTCTTTGGGCATGGGACCGATCTCCAGCCATAGGCCATTTTTTTACCTGATGGAGTGCCAAGTGGGAAAGGGTGGCTTTGAGGCTGAAGGCAGCAGGAAAGCCTGCAGCCCCCAGGTCTGTGGGGCTACGCAAGCGGTTCCCAAAGAGCTTTAGAACAAGGCATAGTTTTCCTTGCTGGCTCTTTGGGCGGGGGACCCATCTCCAGCCATAGGCCATTTTTGTGCCTGATGCGGCGCCAAGTGGGAAAGGGTGGCTTTGAGGCTGAAGGCAGCAGGAAAGCCCGCAGCCCCCAGGTCTGTGCGGCTACGCAAGCGGTTCCCAAAGAGCTTTAGAACAAGGCAAAATTTTCCTTGCTGGCTCTCTGGGCGGGGGACCCATCTCCAGCCGTATGGCCATTTTTGTGCCTAGCGCGACGCCAAGTGGGAAAGGGTGGCTTTGAGGCTGAAGGCAGCAGCAAAGCCTGCAGCCCCCAGGTCTGTGGGGCTACGCAAGCGGTTCCCAAAGAGCTTTAGAACAAGGCATAGTTTTCCCTGCTGGGTCTTTGGGCATGGGACCCATCTCCAGCCATAGGCCATTTTTGTGCCTGGCGCGACACCAAGTGGGAAAGGGTGGCTTTGAGGCTGAAGGCAGCAGGAAAGCCCGCAGCGCCAGGTCTGTGGGGCTACGCAAGCGGTTCCCAAAGAGCTTTAGAACAAGGCATAATTTTCCTTGCTGCTCTCTGGGCGGGGGACCCATCTCCAGCCGTATGGCCATTTTTGTGCCTGGCGCGGCGCCAAGTGGGAAAGGGTGGTGTCGAGGCTGAAGGCAGCAGGAAAGCCCGCAGCCCCCAGGTCTGTGGGGCTACGCAAGCGGTTCCCAAAGAGCTTTAGAACAAGGCATAATTTTCCTTGCTGGCTCTCTGGGCGGGGGACCCATCTCCAGCCGTATGGCCATTTTTGTGCCTGGCGCAGCGCCAAGTGGGAAAGGGTGGTGTCGAGGCTGAAGGCAGCAGGAAAGCCCGCAGCCCCCAGGTCTGTGGGGCTACGCAAGCGGTTCCCAAAGAGCTTTAGAACAAGGCATAGTTTTCCCTGCTGGCTCTTTGGGCGGGGGACCCATCTCCAGCCGTATGGCCATTTTTGTGCCTGGCGCGGTGCGTAGTGGGAAAGGGTGGTTTTGAGGCTGAAGGCAGCAGGAAAACCTGCAGCCCCCAGGTCTGTGCGGCCAAGCAAGCGGTTCCCAAAGAGCTTTAGAACAAGGCATAGTTTTCCCTGATGGCTCTTTGGGCATGGGACCCATCTCCAGCCATAGGCCATTTTTGTGCCTGATAGGGCGCCAAGTGGGAAAGGGTGGCTTTGAGGCTGAAGGCAGCAGGAAAGCCTGCAGCCCCCAGGTCTGTGGGGCTACGCAAGCGGTTCCCAAAGAGCTTTAGAAGAAGGCATAGTTTTCCCTGCTGGCTCTTTGGACGGGGGACCCATTTCCAGCCGTATGGCCATTTTTCTGCCTGGCGCGGTGCGTAGTGGTAAAGGGTGGTTTTGACGCTGAAGGCAGCAGCAAAGCCCGCAGCCCCCAGGTCTGTGGGGCCAAGCAAGAGGTTCCCAAAGAGCTTTAGAACAAGGCATAGTTTTCCCTGCTGGCTCTTTGGGCATGGGACCCATCTCCAGCCATAGGCCATTTTTGTGCCTGGCGCGGCGCCAAGTGGGAAAGGGTGGCTTTGAGGCTGAAGGCAGCAGCAAAGCCTGCAGGCCCCAGGTCTGTGGGGCCACGCAAGCGGTTCCCAAAGAGCTTTAGAACAAGGCATAGTTTTCCTTGCTGGGTCTTTGGGCATGGGACCGATCTCCAGCCATAGGCCATTTTTTTGCCTGATGGAGTGCCAAGTGTGAAAGGGTGGCTTTGAGGCTGAAGGCAGCAGGAAAGCCTGCAGCCCCCAGGTCTGTGGGGCTACGCAAGCGGTTCCCAAAGAGCTTTAGAACAAGGCATAATTTTCCTTGCTGGCTCTTTGGGCATGGGACCCATCTCCAGCCATAGGCCATTTTTGTGCCTGATGCGGCGCCAAGTGGGAAAGGGTGGCTTTGAGGCTGAAGGCAGCAGGAAAGCCCGCAGCCCCCAGGTCTGTGCGGCTACGCAAGCGGTTCCCAAAGAGCTTTAGAACAAGGCATAATTTTCCTTGCTGGCTCTCTGGGCGGGGGACCCATCTCCAGCCGTATGGCCATTTTTGTGCCTAGCGCGACGCCAAGTGGGAAAGGGTGGCTTTGAGGCTGAAGGCAGCAGCAAAGCCCGCAGCCCCCAGGTCTGTGGGGCTACGCAAGCGGTTCCCAAAGAGCTTTAGAACAAGGCATAGTTTTCCCTGCTGGCTCTTTGGGCGGGGGACCCATCTCCAGCCGTATGGCCATTTTTGTGTCTGGCGCGGCGCCAAGTGGGAAAGGGTGGTTTTGAGGCTGAAGGCAGCAGGAAAGCCCGCAGCCCCCAGGTCTTTGGGGCTACGCAAGCGGTTCCCAAAGAGCTTTAGAACAAGGCATAGTTTTCCCTGCTGGCTCTTTGGGCGGGGGACCCATCTCCAGCCGTATGGCCATTTTTGTGCCTGGCACGGCGCCAAGTGGGAAAGGGTGGTGTCGAGGCTGAAGGCAGCAGGAAAGCCCGCAGCCCCCATGTCTGTAGGGCTACGCAAGCGGTTCCCAAAGAGCTTTAGAACAAGGCATAGTTTTCCCTGCTGGCTCTCTGGGCGGGGGACCCATCTCCAGCCATAGACCATTTTTGTGCCTGGCGCGGCGCCAAGTGGGAAAGGGTGGCTTTGAGGCTGAAGGCAGCAGCAAAGCCTGCAGGCCCCACGTCTGTGGAGCCACGCAAGCGGTTCCCAAAGAGCTTTAGAACAAGGCATAGTTTTCCTTGCTGGGTCTTTGGGCATGGGACCGATCTCCAGCCATAGATCATTTTTTTACCTGATGGAGTGCCAAGTGGGAAAGGGTGGCTTTGAGGCTGAAGGCAGCAGGAAAGCCCGCAGCCCCCAGGTCTGTGCGGCTACGCAAGCGGTTCCCAAAGAGCTTTAGAACAAGGCAAAATTTTCCTTGCTGGCTCTCTGGGCGGGGGACCCATCTCCAGCCGTATGGCCATTTTTGTGCCTAGCGCGACGCCAAGTGGGAAAGGGTGGCTTTGAGGCTGAAGGCAGCAGCAAAGCCTGCAGCCCCCAGGTCTGTGGGGCTACGCAAGCGGTTCCCAAAGAGCTTTAGAACAAGGCATAGTTTTCCCTGCTGGGTCTTTGGGCATGGGACCCATCTCCAGCCATAGGCCATTTTTGTGCCTGGCGCGACACCAAGTGGGAAAGGGTGGCTTTGAGGCTGAAGGCAGCAGGAAAGCCCGCAGCGCCAGGTCTGTGGGGCTACGCAAGCGGTTCCCAAAGAGCTTTAGAACAAGGCATAATTTTCCTTGCTGGCTCTCTGGGCGGGGGACCCATCTCCAGCCGTATGGCCATTTTTGTGCCTGGCGCGGCGCCAAGTGGGAAAGGGTGGTGTCGAGGCTGAAGGCAGCAGGAAACCCGCAGCCCCCAGGTCTGTGGGGCTACGCAAGCGGTTCCCAAAGAGCTTTAGAACAAGGCATAGTTTTCCCTGCTGGCTCTCTGGGCGGGGGACCCATTTCCAGCCGTATGGCCATTTTTGTGCCTGGCGCGGTGCGTAGTGGGAAAGGGTGGTTTTGAGGCTGAAGGCAGCAGGAAAGCCTGCAGCCCCCAGGTCTGTGGGGCCAAGCAAGCGGTTCCCAAAGAGCTTTAGAACAAGGCATAGTTTTCCCTGATGGCTCTTTGGGCATGGGACCCATCTCCAGCCATAGGCCATTTTTGTGCCTGATAGGGCGCCAAGTGGGAAAGGGTGGCTTTGAGGCTGAAGGCAGCAGGAAAGCCTGCAGCCCCCAGGTCTGTGGGGCTACGCAAGCGGTTCCCAAAGAGCTTTAGAAGAAGGCATAGTTTTCCCTGCTGGCTCTTTGGACGGGGGACCCATTTCCAGCCGTATGGCCATTTTTGTGCCTGGCGCGGTGCGTAGTGGTAAAGGGTGGTTTTGACGCTGAAGGCAGCAGGAAAGCCCGCAGCCCCCAGGTCTGTGCGGCTACGCAAGCGGTTCCCAAAGAGCTTTAGAACAAGGCATAGTTTTCCCTGCTGGCTCTTTGGGCGGGGGACCCATCTCCAGCCGTATGGCCATTTTTGTGCCTGGCGCGGCGCCAAGTGGGAAAGGGTGGTTTTGAGGCTGAAGGCAGCAGCAAAGCCTGCAGCCCCCAGGTCTGTGGGGCCAAGCAAGCGGTTCCCAAAGAGCTTTAGAACAAGGCATAGTTTTCCCTGCTGGCTCTTTGGGCATGGGACCCATCTCCAGCCATAGGCCATTTTTGTGCCTGGCGCGGCGCCAAGTGGGAAAGGGTGGCTTTGAGGCTGAAGGCAGCAGCAAAGCCTGCAGGCCCCACGTCTGTGGGGCCACGCAAGCGGTTCCCAAAGAGCTTTAGAACAAGGCATAGTTTTCCTTGCTGGGTCTTTGGGCATGGGACCGATCTCCAGCCATAGGCCATTTTTTTGCCTGATGGAGTGCCAAGTGGGAAAGGGTGGCTTTGAGGCTGAAGGCAGCAGGAAAGCCTGCAGCCCCCAGGTCTGTGGGGCTACGCAAGCGGTTCCCAAAGAGCTTTAGAACAAGGCAGAGTTTTCCCTGCTGGCTCTTTGGGCGGGGGACCCATCTCCAGCCGTATGGCCATTTTTGTGCCTGGCGCGGCGCCAAGTGGGAAAGGGTGGTGTCGAGGCTGAAGGCAGCAGGAAAGCGCGCAGCCCCCAGGTCTGTGGGGCTACACAAGCGGTTCCCAAAGAGCTTTAGAACAAGGCAGAGTTTTCCCTGCTGGCTCTTTGGGCGGGGGACCCATCTCCAGCCGTATGGCCATTTTTGTGCCTGGCGCGGCGCCAAGTGGGAAAGGGTGGTTTTGAGGCTGAAGGCAGCAGGAAAGCCTGCAGCCCCCAGGTCTGTGGGGCTACGCAAGCGGTTCCCAAAGAGCTTTAGAAGAAGGCATAGTTTTCCCTGCTGGCTCTTTGGACGGGGGACCCATTTCCAGCCGTATGGCCATTTTTCTGCCTGGCGCGGTGCGTAGTGGTAAAGGGTGGTTTTGACGCTGAAGGCAGCAGGAAAGCCCGCAGCCCCCAGGTCTGTGCGGCTACGCAAGCGGTTCCCAAAGAGCTTTAGAACAAGGCATAGTTTTCCCTGCTGGCTCTTTGGGCGGGGGACCCATCTCCAGCCGTATGGCCATTTATGTGCCTGGCGCGGCGCCAAGTGGGAAAGGGTGGTTTTGAGGCTGAAGGCAGCAGCAAAGCCTGCAGCCCCCAGGTCTGTGGGGCCAAGCAAGCGGTTCCCAAAGAGCTTTAGAACAAGGCATAGTTTTCCCTGCTGGCTCTTTGGGCATGGGACCCATCTCCAGCCATAGGCCATTTTTGTGCCTGGCGCGGCGCCAAGTGGGAAAGGGTGGCTTTGAGGCTGAAGGCAGCAGGAAAGCCCGGAGCCCCCAAGTCTCTGGGGCTACGCAAGCAGTTCCCAAAGAGCTTTAGAACAAGGCATAATTTTCCCTGCTGGCTCTCTGGGCGGGGGACCCATCTCCAGCCATAGGCCGTTTTTGTGCCTGGCGCGGCGCCAAGTGGGAAAGGGTGCTGTCGAGGCTGAAGGCAGCAGCAAAGCCTGCAGCCCCCAGGTCTGTGGGGCTATGCAAGCGGTTCCCAAAGAGCTTTAGAACAAGGCATAGTTTTCCCTGCTGGCTCTTTGGGCGGGGGACCCATCTCCAGTCGTATGGCTATTTTTATGCCTGGCGCGGTGCGTAGTGGGAAAGGGTTGTTTTGAGGCTGAAGGCAGCAGCAAAGCCTGCAGGCCCCACGTCTGTGGGGCCACGCAAGCGGTTCCCAAAGAGCTTTAGAACAAGGCATAGTTTTCCTTGCTGGGTCTTTGGGCATGGGACCGATCTCCAGCCATAGGCCATTTTTTTACCTCATGGAGTGCCAAGTGGGAAAGGGTGGCTTTGAGGCTGAAGGCAGCAGGAAAGCCTGCAGCCCCCAGGTCTGTGGGGCTACGCAAGCGGTTCCCAAAGAGCTTTAGAACAAGGCATAGTTTTCCTTGCTGGCTCTTTGGGCATGGGCCCCATCTCCAGCCATAGGCCATTTTTGTGCCTGATGCGGCGCCAAGTGGGAAAGGGTGGCTTTGAGGCTGAAGGCAGCAGGAAAGCCCGCAGCCCCCAGGTCTATGCGGCTACGCAAGCGGTTCCCAAAGAGCTTTAGAACAAGGCAAAATTTTCCTTGCTGGCTCTCTGGGCGGGGGACCCATCTCCAGCCGTATGGCCATTTTTGTGCCTAGCGCGACGCCAAGTGGGAAAGGGTGGCTTTGAGGCTGAAGGCAGCAGCAAAGCCTGCAGCCCCCAGGTCTGTGGGGCTACGCAAGCGGTTCCCAAAGAGCTTTAGAACAAGGCATAGTTTTCCCTGCTGGGTCTTTGGGCATGGGACCCATCTCCAGCCATAGGCCATTTTTGTGCCTGGCGCGACACCAAGTGGGAAAGGGTGGCTTTGAGGCTGAAGGCAGCAGGAAAGCCCGCAGCGCCAGGTCTGTGGGGCTACGCAAGCGGTTCCCAAAGAGCTTTAGAACAAGGCATAATTTTCCTTGCTGGCTCTCTGGGCGGGGGACCCATCTCCAGCCGTATGGCCATTTTTGTGCCTGGCGCGGCGCCAAGTGGGAAAGGGTGGTGTCGAGGCTGAAGGCAGCAGGAAAGCGCGCAGCCCCCAGGTCTGTGGGGCTACACAAGCGGTTCCCAAAGAGCTTTAGAACAAGGCATAGTTTTCCCTGCTGGCTCTTTGGGCGGGGGACCCATCTCCAGCCGTATGGCCATTTTTGTGCCTGGCGCGGCGCCAAGTGGGAAAGGGTGGTTTTGAGGCTGAAGGCAGCAGGAAAGCCTGCAGCCCCCAGGTCTGTGGGGCTACGCAAGCGGTTCCCAAAGAGCTTTAGAAGAAGGCATAGTTTTCCCTGCTGGCTCTTTGGACGGGGGACCCATTTCCAGCCGTATGGCCATTTTTGTGCCTGGCGCGGTGCGTAGTGGTAAAGGGTGGTTTTGACGCTGAAGGCAGCAGGAAAGCCCGCAGCCCCCAGGTCTGTGCGGCTACGCAAGCGGTTCCCAAAGAGCTTTAGAACAAGGCATAGTTTTCCCTGCTGGCTCTTTGGGCGGGGGACCCATCTCCAGCCGTATGGCCATTTATGTGCCTGGCGCGGCGCCAAGTGGGAAAGGGTGGTTTTGAGGCTGAAGGCAGCAGCAAAGCCTGCAGCCCCCAGGTCTGTGGGGCCAAGCAAGCGGTTCCCAAAGAGCTTTAGAACAAGGCATAGTTTTCCCTGCTGGCTCTTTGGGCATGGGACCCATCTCCAGCCATAGGCCATTTTTGTGCCTGGCGCGGCGCCAAGTGGGAAAGGGTGGCTTTGAGGCTGAAGGCAGCAGGAAAGCCTGCAGCCCCCAAGTCTCTGGGGCTACGCAAGCAGTTCCCAAAGAGCTTTAGAACAAGGCATAATTTTCCCTGCTGGCTCTCTGGGCGGGGGACCCATCTCCAGCCATAGGCCGTTTTTGTGCCTGGCGCGGCGCCAAGTGGGAAAGGGTGCTGTCGAGGCTGAAGGCAGCAGCAAAGCCTGCAGCCCCCAGGTCTGTGGGGCTATGCAAGCGGTTCCCAAAGAGCTTTAGAACAAGGCATAGTTTTCCCTGCTGGCTCTTTGGGCGGGGGACCCATCTCCAGTCGTATGGCTATTTTTATGCCTGGCGCGGTGCGTAGTGGGAAAGGGTTGTTTTGAGGCTGAAGGCAGCAGCAAAGCCTGCAGGCCCCACGTCTGTGGGGCCACGCAAGCGGTTCCCAAAGAGCTTTAGAACAAGGCATAGTTTTCCTTGCTGGGTCTTTGGGCATGGGACCGATCTCCAGCCATAGGCCATTTTTTTACCTGATGGAGTGCCAAGTGGGAAAGGGTGGCTTTGAGGCTGAAGGCAGCAGGAAAGCCTGCAGCCCCCAGGTCTGTGGGGCTACGCAAGCGGTTCCCAAAGAGCTTTAGAACAAGGCATAGTTTTCCTTGCTGGCGCTTTGGGCATGGGCCCCATCTCCAGCCATAGGCCATTTTTGTGCCTGATGCGGCGCCAAGTGGGAAAGGGTGGCTTTGAGGCTGAAGGCAGCAGGAAAGCCCGCAGCCCCCAGGTCTGTGCGGCTACGCAAGCGGTTCCCAAAGAGCTTTAGAACAAGGCAAAATTTTCCTTGCTGGCTCTCTGGGCGGGGGACCCATCTCCAGCCGTATGGCCATTTTTGTGCCTAGCGCGACGCCAAGTGGGAAAGGGTGGCTTTGAGGCTGAAGGCAGCAGCAAAGCCTGCAGCCCCCAGGTCTGTGGGGCTACGCAAGCGGTTCCCAAAGAGCTTTAGAACAAGGCATAGTTTTCCCTGCTGGCTCTTTGGGCATGGGACCCATCTCCAGCGATAGGCCATTTTTGTGCCTGGCGCGACACCAAGTGGGAAAGGGTGGCTTTGAGGCTGAAGGCAGCAGGAAAGCCCGCAGCGCCAGGTCTGTGGGGCTACGCAAGCGGTTCCCAAAGAGCTTTAGAACAAGGCATAATTTTCCTTGCTGGCTCTCTGGGCGGGGGACCCATCTCCAGCCGTATGGCCATTTTTGTGCCTGGCGCGGCGCCAAGTGGGAAAGGGTGGTGTCAAGGCTGAAGGCAGCAGGAAAGCCCGCAGCCCCCAGGTCTGTGGGGCTACGCAAGCGGTTCCCAAAGAGCTTTAGAACAAGGCATAGTTTTCCCTGCTGGCTCTTTGGGCGGGGGACCCATTTCCAGCCGTATGGCCATTTTTGTGCCTGGCGCGGTGCGTAGTGGGAAAGGGTGGTTTTGAGGCTGAAGGCAGCAGGAAAGCCTGCAGCCCCCAGGTCTGTGGGGCCAAGCAAGCGGTTCCCAAAGAGCTTTAGAACAAGGCATAGTTTTCCCTGATGGCTCTTTGGGCATGGGACCCATCTCCAGCCATAGGCCATTTTTGTGCCTGATAGGGCGCCAAGTGGGAAAGGGTGGCTTTGAGGCTGAAGGCAGCAGCAAAGACTGCAGCCCCCACGTCTGTGGGGCCAAGCAAGCGGTTCCCAAAGAGCTTTAGAAGAAGGCATAGTTTTCCCTGCTGGCTCTTTGGACGGGGGACCCATTTCCAGCCGTATGGCCATTTTTGTGCCTGGCGCGGTGCGTAGTGGTAAAGGGTGGTTTTGACGCTGAAGGCAGCAGGAAAGCCCGCAGCCCCCAGGTCTGTGCGGCTACGCAAGCGGTTCCCAAAGAGCTTTAGAACAAGGCATAGTTTTCCCTGCTGTCTCTTTGGGCGGGGGACCCATCTCCAGCCGTATGGCCATTTTTGTGCCTGGCGCGGCGCCAAGTGGGAAAGGGTGGTTTTGAGGCTGAAGGCAGCAGGAAAGCCTGCAGCCCCCAGGTCTGTGGGGCCAAGCAAGCGGTTCCCAAAGAGCTTTAGAACAAGGCATAGTTTTCCCTGCTGGCTCTTTGGGCATGGGACCCATCTCCAGCCATAGGCCATTTTTGTGCCTGGCGCGGCGCCAAGTGGGAAAGGGTGGCTTTGAGGCTGAAGGCAGCAGCAAAGCCTGCAGGCCCCACGTCTGTGGGGCCACGCAAGCGGTTCCCAAAGAGCTTTAGAACAAGGCATAGTTTTCCTTGCTGGGTCTTTGGGCATGGGACCGATCTCCAGCCATAGGCCATTTTTTTGCCTGATGGAGTGCCAAGTGGGAAAGGGTGGCTTTGAGGCTGAAGGCAGCAGCAAAGCCTGCAGCCCCCAGGTCTGTGGGGCTATGCAAGCGGTTCCCAAAGAGCTTTAGAACAAGGCATAGTTTTCCCTGCTGGCTCTTTGGGCGGGGGACCCATCTCCAGTCGTATGGCTATTTTTATGCCTGGCGCGGTGCGTAGTGGGAAAGGGTGGTTTTGAGGCTGAAGGCAGCAGGAAAGCCCGCAGCCCCCAGGTCTTTGGGGCTACGCAAGCGGTTCCCAAAGAGCTTTAGAACAAGGCATAGTTTTCCCTGCTGGCTCTTTGGGCGGGGGACCCATCTCCAGCCGTATGGCCATTTTTGTGCCTGGCACGGCGCCAAGTGGGAAAGGGTGGTGTCGAGGCTGAAGGCAGCAGGAAAGCCCGCAGCCCCCATGTCTGTAGGGCTACGCAAGCGGTTCCCAAAGAGCTTTAGAACAAGGCATAGTTTTCCCTGCTGGCTCTCTGGGCGGGGGACCCATCTCCAGCCATAGACCATTTTTGTGCCTAGCGCGGCGCCAAGTGGGAAAGGGTGGCTTTGAGGCTGAAGGCAGCAGCAAAGCCTGCAGGCCCCACGTCTGTGGGGCCACGCAAGCGGTTCCCAAAGAGCTTTAGAACAAGGCATAGTTTTCCTTGCTGGCTCTTTGGGCATGGGACCGATCTCCAGCCATAGGCCATTTTTTTACCTGATGCGGCGCCAAGTGGGAAAGGGTGGCTTTGAGGCTGAAGGCAGCAGGAAAGCCCGCAGCCCCCAGGTCTGTGCGGCTACGCAAGCGGTTCCCAAAGAGCTTTAGAACAAGGCAAAATTTTCCTTGCTGGCTCTCTGGGCGGGGGACCCATCTCCAGCCGTATGGCCATTTTTGTGCCTAGCGCGACGCCAAGTGGGAAAGGGTGGATTTGAGGCTGAAGGCAGCAGCAAAGCCTGCAGCCCCCAGGTCTGTGGGGCTACGCAAGCGGTTCCCAAAGAGCTTTAGAACAAGGCATAGTTTTCCCTGCTGGGTCTTTGGGCATGGGACCCATCTCCAGCCATAGGCCATTTTTGTGCCTGGCGCGACACCAAGTGGGAAAGGGTGGCTTTGAGGCTGAAGGCAGCAGGAAAGCCCGCAGCGCCAGGTCTGTGGGGCTACGCAAGCGGTTCCCAAAGAGCTTTAGAACAAGGCATAATTTTCCTTGCTGGCTCTCTGGGCGGGGGACCCATCTCCAGCCGTATGGCCATTTTTGTGCCTGGCGCGGCGCCAAGTGGGAAAGGGTGGTGTCGAGGCTGAAGGCAGCAGGAAAGCCCGCAGCCCCCAGGTCTGTGGGGCTACGCAAGCGGTTCCCAAAGAGATTTAGAACAAGGCATAATTTTCCTTGCTGGCTCTCTGGGCGGGGGACCCATCTCCAGCCGTATGGCCATTTTTGTGCCTGGCGCGGCGCCAAGTGGGAAAGGGTGGTGTCGAGGCTGAAGGCAGCAGGAAAGCCCGCAGCCCCCAGGTCTGTGCGGCTACGCAAGCGGTTCCCAAAGAGCTTTAGAACAAGGCATAGTTTTCCTTGCTGGGTCTTTGGGCATGGGACCGATCTCCAGCCATAGGCCATTTTTTTGCCTGATGGAGTGCCAAGTGTGAAAGGGTGGCTTTGAGGCTGAAGGCAGCAGGAAAGCCTGCAGCCCCCAGGTCTGTGGGGCTACGCAAGCGGTTCCCAAAGAGCTTTAGAACAAGGCATAGTTTTCCTTGCTGGCTCTTTGGGCATGGGACCCCTCTCCAGCCATAGGCCATTTTTGTGCCTGATGCGGCGCCAAGTGGGAAAGGGTGGCTTTGAGGCTGAAGGCAGCAGGAAAGCCCGCAGCCCCCAGGTCTGTGCGGCTACGCAAGCGGTTCCCAAAGAGCTTTAGAACAAGGCATAATTTTCCTTGCTGGCTCTCTGGGCGGGGGACCCATCTCCAGCCGTATGGCCATTTTTGTGCCTAGCGCGACGCCAAGTGGGAAAGGGTGGCTTTGAGGCTGAAGGCAGCAGGAAAGCCCGCAGCCCCCAGGTCTGTGGGGCTACGCAAGCGGTTCCCAAAGAGCTTTAGAACAAGGCATAGTTTTCCTTGCTGGCTCTTTGGGCATGGGACCCATCTCCAGCCGTATGGCCATTTTTGTGCCTGGCGCGGCGCCAAGTGGGAAAGGGTGGTGTCGAGGCTGAAGGCAGCAGGAAAGCCCGCAGCCCCCAGGTCTGTGGGGCTACGCAAGCGGTTCCCAAAGAGCTTTAGAACAAGGCATAGTTTTCCCTGCTGGCTCTTTGGGCGGGGGACCCATCTCCAGCCGTATGGCCATTTTTGTGCCTGGCGCGGTGCGTAGTGGGAAAGGGTGGTTTTGAGGCTGAAGGCAGCAGGAAAGCCTGCAGCCCCCAGGTCTGTGGGGCCAAGCAAGCGGTTCCCAAAGAGCTTTAGAACAAGGCATAGTTTTCCCTGATGGCTCTTTGGGCATGGGACCCATCTCCAGCCATAGGCCATTTTTGTGCCTGGCGCGGTGCGTAGTGGTAAAGGGTGGTTTTGACGCTGAAGGCAGCAGGAAAGCCCGCAGCCCCCAGGTCTGTGCGGCTACGCAAGCGGTTCCCAAAGAGCTTTAGAACAAGGCATAGTTTTCCCTGCTGGCTCTTTGGGCGGGGGACCCATCTCCAGCCGTATGGCCATTTTTGTGCCTGGCGCGGCGCCAAGTGGGAAAGGGTGGTTTTGAGGCTGAAGGCAGCAGCAAAGCCTGCAGCCCCCAGGTCTGTGGGGCCAAGCAAGCGGTTCCCAAAGAGCTTTAGAACAAGGCATAGTTTTCCCTGCTGGCTCTTTGGGCATGGGACCCATCTCCAGCCATAGGCCATTTTTGTGCCTGGCGCGGCGCCAAGTGGGAAAGGGTGGCTTTGAGGCTGAAGGCAGCAGCAAAGCCTGCAGGCCCCACGTCTGTGGGGCCACGCAAGCGGTTCCCAAAGAGCTTTAGAACAAGGCATAGTTTTCCTTGCTGGGTCTTTGGGCATGGGACCGATCTCCAGCCATAGGCCATTTTTTTGCCTGATGGAGTGCCAAGTGGGAAAGGGTGGCTTTGAGGCTGAAGGCAGCAGGAAAGCCTGCAGCCCCCAGGTCTGTGGGGCTACGCAAGCGGTTCCCAAAGAGCTTTAGAACAAGGCATAGTTTTCCTTGCTGGCTCTTTGGGCATGGGACCCATCTCCAGCCATAGGCCATTTTTGTGCCTGATGCGGCGCCAAGTGGGAAAGGGTGGCTTTGAGGCTGAAGGCAGCAGGAAAGGCCGCAGCCCCCAGGTCTGTGCGGCTACGCAAGCGGTTCCCAAAGAGATTTAGAACAAGGCATAATTTTCCTTGCTGGCTCTCTGGGCGGGGGACCCATCTCCAGCCGTATGGCCATTTTTGTGCCTAGCGCGACGCCAAGTGGGAAAGGGTGGCTTTGAGGCTGAAGGCAGCAGCAAAGCCCGCAGCCCCCAGGTCTGTGGGGCTACGCAAGCGGTTCCCAAAGAGCTTTAGAACAAGGCATAGTTTTCCCTGCTGGGTCTTTGGGCATGGGACCCATCTCCAGCCATAGGCCATTTTTGTGCCTGGCGCGACGCCAAGTGGGAAAGGGTGGCTTTGAGGCTGAAGGCAGCAGGAAAGCCCGCAGCCCCCAGGTCTGTGGGGCTACGCAAGCGGTTCCCAAAGAGCTTTAGAACAAGGCATAATTTTCCTTGCTGGCTCTCTGGGCGGGGGACCCATCTCCAGCCGTATGGCCATTTTTGTGCCTGGCGCGGCGCCAAGTGGGAAAGGGTGGTGTCGAGGCTGAAGGCAGCAGGAAAGCCCGCAGCCCCCAGGTCTGTGGGGCTACACAAGCGGTTCCCAAAGAGCTTTAGAACAAGGCATAGTTTTCCCTGCTGGCTCTTTGGGCGGGGGACCCATCTCCAGCCGTATGGCCATTTTTGTGCCTGGCGCGGCGCCAAGTGGGAAAGGGTGGTTTTGAGGCTGAAGGCAGCAGCAAAGCCTGCAGCCCCCAGGTCTGTGGGGCCAAGCAAGCGGTTCCCAAAGAGCTTTAGAACAAGGCATAGTTTTCCTTGCTGGCTCTTTGGGCATGGGCCCCATCTCCAGCCATAGGCCATTTTTGTGCCTGATGCGGCGCCAAGTGGGAAAGGGTGGCTTTGAGGCTGAAGGCAGCAGGAAAGCCCGCAGCCCCCAGGTCTGTGCGGCTACGCAAGCGGTTCCCAAAGAGCTTTAGAACAAGGCAAAATTTTCCTTGCTGTCTCTCTGGGCGGGGGACCCATCTCCAGCCGTATGGCCATTTTTGTGCCTAGCGCGACGCCAAGTGGGAAAGGGTGGCTTTGAGGCTGAAGGCAGCAGCAAAGCCTGCAGCCCCCAGGTCTGTGGGGCTACGCAAGCGGTTCCCAAAGAGCTTTAGAACAAGGCATAGTTTTCCCTGCTGGGTCTTTGGGCATGGGACCCATCTCCAGCCATAGGCCATTTTTGTGCCTGGCGCGACACCAAGTGGGAAAGGGTGGCTTTGAGGCTGAAGGCAGCAGGAAAGCCCGCAGCGCCAGGTCTGTGGGGCTACGCAAGCGGTTCCCAAAGAGCTTTAGAACAAGGCATAATTTTCCTTGCTGGCTCTCTGGGCGGGGGACCCATCTCCAGCCGTATGGCCATTTTTGTGCCTGGCGCGGCGCCAAGTGGGAAAGGGTGGTGTCGAGGCTGAAGGCAGCAGGAAAGCCCGCAGCCCCCAGGTCTGTGGGGCTACGCAAGCGGTTCCCAAAGGGCTTTAGAACAAGGCATAGTTTTCCCTGCTGGCTCTTTGGGCGGGGGACCCATCTCCAGCCGTATGGCCATTTTTGTGCCTGGCGCGGTGCGTAGTGGTAAAGGGTGGTTTTGAGGCTGAAGGCAGCAGGAAAGCCCGCAGCCCCCAGGTCTGTGCGGCTACGCAAGCGGTTCCCAAAGAGCTTTAGAACAAGGCATAGTTTTCCCTGCTGGCTCTTTGGGCGGGGGACCCATCTCCAGCCGTATGGCCATTTTTGTGCCTGGCGCGGTGCGTAGTGGTAAAGGGTGGTTTTGACGCTGAAGGCAGCAGGAAAGCCCGCAGCCCCCAGGTCTGTGCGGCTACGCAAGCGGTTCCCAAAGAGCTTTAGAACAAGGCATAGTTTTCCCTGCTGGCTCTTTGGGCGGGGGACCCATCTCCAGCCGTATGGCCATTTTTGTGCCTGGCGCGGCGCCAAGTGGGAAAGGGTGGTTTTGAGGCTGAAGGCAGCAGCAAAGCCTGCAGCCCCCAGGTCTGTGGGGCCAAGCAAGCGGTTCCCAAAGAGCTTTAGAACAAGGCATAGTTTTCCCTGCTGGCTCTTTGGGCATGGGACCCATCTCCAGCCATAGGCCATTTTTGTGCCTGGCGCGGCGCCAAGTGGGAAAGGGTGGCTTTGAGGCTGAAGGCAGCAGCAAAGCCTGCAGGCCCCACGTCTGTGGGGCCACGCAAGCGGTTCCCAAAGAGCTTTAGAACAAGGCATAGTTTTCCTTGCTGGGTCTTTGGGCATGGGACCGATCTCCAGCCATAGGCCATTTTTTTGCCTGATGGAGTGCCAAGTGGGAAAGGGTGGCTTTGAGGCTGAAGGCAGCAGGAAAGCCTGCAGCCCCCAGGTCTGTGGGGCTACGCAAGCGGTTCCCAAAGAGCTTTAGAACAAGGCATAGTTTTCCTTGCTGGCTCTTTGGGCATGGGACCCATCTCCAGCCATAGGCCATTTTTGTGCCTGATGCGGCGCCAAGTGGGAAAGGGTGGCTTTGAGGCTGAAGGCAGCAGGAAAGGCCGCAGCCCCCAGGTCTGTGCGGCTACGCAAGCGGTTCCCAAAGAGATTTAGAACAAGGCATAATTTTCCTTGCTGGCTCTCTGGGCGGGGGACCCATCTCCAGCCGTATGGCCATTTTTGTGCCTAGCGCGACGCCAAGTGGGAAAGGGTGGCTTTGAGGCTGAAGGCAGCAGCAAAGCCCGCAGCCCCCAGGTCTGTGGGGCTACGCAAGCGGTTCCCAAAGAGCTTTAGAACAAGGCATAGTTTTCCCTGCTGGGTCTTTGGGCATGGGACCCATCTCCAGCCATAGGCCATTTTTGTGCCTGGCGCGACGCCAAGTGGGAAAGGGTGGCTTTGAGGCTGAAGGCAGCAGGAAAGCCCGCAGCCCCCAGGTCTGTGGGGCTACGCAAGCGGTTCCCAAAGAGCTTTAGAACAAGGCATAATTTTCCTTGCTGGCTCTCTGGGCGGGGGACCCATCTCCAGCCGTATGGCCATTTTTGTGCCTGGCGCGGCGCCAAGTGGGAAAGGGTGGTGTCGAGGCTGAAGGCAGCAGGAAAGCCCGCAGCCCCCAGGTCTGTGGGGCTACACAAGCGGTTCCCAAAGAGCTTTAGAACAAGGCATAGTTTTCCCTGCTGGCTCTTTGGGCGGGGGACCCATCTCCAGCCGTATGGCCATTTTTGTGCCTGGCGCGGCGCCAAGTGGGAAAGGGTGGTTTTGAGGCTGAAGGCAGCAGCAAAGCCTGCAGCCCCCAGGTCTGTGGGGCCAAGCAAGCGGTTCCCAAAGAGCTTTAGAACAAGGCATAGTTTTCCCTGCTGGCTCTTTGGACGGGGGAAACATTTCCAGCCGTATGGCCATTTTTGTGCCTGGCGCGGTGCGTAGTGGTAAAGGGTGGCTTTGAGGCTGAAGGCAGCAGGAAAGCCCGCAGCCCCCAGGTCTGTGCGGCTACGCAAGCGGTTCCCAAAGAGCTTTAGAACAAGGCAAAATTTTCCTTGCTGGCTCTCTGGGCGGGGGACCCATCTCCAGCCGTATGGCCATTTTTGTGCCTAGCGCGACGCCAAGTGGGAAAGGGTGGCTTTGAGGCTGAAGGCAGCAGCAAAGCCTGCAGCCCCCAGGTCTGTGGGGCTACGCAAGCGGTTCCCAAAGAGCTTTAGAACAAGGCATAGTTTTCCCTGCTGGGTCTTTGGGCATGGGACCCATCTCCAGCCATAGGCCATTTTTGTGCCTGGCGCGACACCAAGTGGGAAAGGGTGGCTTTGAGGCTGAAGGCAGCAGGAAAGCCCGCAGCGCCAGGTCTGTGGGGCTACGCAAGCGGTTCCCAAAGAGCTTTAGAACAAGGCATAATTTTCCTTGCTGGCTCTCTGGGCGGGGGACCCATCTCCAGCCGTATGGCCATTTTTGTGCCTGGCGCGGCGCCAAGTGGGAAAGGGTGGTGTCGAGGCTGAAGGCAGCAGGAAAGCCCGCAGCCCCCAGGTCTGTGGGGCTACGCAAGCGGTTCCCAAAGGGCTTTAGAACAAGGCATAGTTTTCCCTGCTGGCTCTTTGGGCGGGGGACCCATCTCCAGCCGTATGGCCATTTTTGTGCCTGGCGCGGTGCGTAGTGGTAAAGGGTGGTTTTGACGCTGAAGGCAGCAGGAAAGCCCGCAGCCCCCAGGTCTGTGCGGCTACGCAAGCGGTTCCCAAAGAGCTTTAGAACAAGGCATAGTTTTCCCTGCTGGCTCTTTGGGCGGGGGACCCATCTCCAGCCGTATGGCCATTTTTGTGCCTGGCGCGGCGCCAAGTGGGAAAGGGTGGTTTTGAGGCTGAAGGCAGCAGCAAAGCCTGCAGCCCCCAGGTCTGTGGGGCTACGCAAGCGGTTCCCAAAGAGCTTTAGAACAAGGCATAGTTTTCCCTGCTGGCTCTCTGGGCGGGGGACCCATCTCCAGCCATAGGCCATTTTTGTGCCTGGCGCGGCGCCAAGTGGGAAAGGGTGGCTTTGAGGCTGAAGGCAGCAGCAAAGCCTGCAGGCCCCACGTCTGTGGGGCCACGCAAGCGGTTCCCAAAGAGCTTTAGAACAAGGCATAGTTTTCCTTGCTGGGTCTTTGGGCATGGGACCGATCTCCAGCCATAGGCCATTTTTTTGCCTGATGGAGTGCCAAGTGTGAAAGGGTGGCTTTGAGGCTGAAGGCAGCAGGAAAGCCTGCAGCCCCCAGGTCTGTGGGGCTACGCAAGCGGTTCCCAAAGAGCTTTAGAACAAGGCATAGTTTTCCTTGCTGGCTCTTTGGGCATGGGACCCATCTCCAGCCATAGGCCATTTTTGTGCCTGATGCGGCGCCAAGTGGGAAAGGGTGGCTTTGAGGCTGAAGGCAGCAGGAAAGCCCGCAGCCCCCAGGTCTGTGCGGCTACGCAAGCGGTTCCCAAAGAGCTTTAGAACAAGGCATAATTTTCCTTGCTGGCTCTCTGGGCGGGGGACCCATCTCCAGCCGTATGGCCATTTTTGTGCCTGGCGCGGCGCCAAGTGGGAAAGGGTGGTTTTGAGGCTGAAGGCAGCAGCAAAGCCTGCAGCCCCCAGGTCTGTGGGGCCAAGCAAGCGGTTCCCAAAGAGCTTTAGAACAAGGCATAGTTTTCCCTGCTGGCTCTTTGGGCATGGGACCCATCTCCAGCCATAGGCCATTTTTGTGCCTGGCGCGGCGCCAAGTGGGAAAGGGTGGCTTTGAGGCTGAAGGCAGCAGGAAAGCCTGCAGCCCCCAAGTCTCTGGGGCTACGCAAGCAGTTCCCAAAGAGCTTTAGAACAAGGCATAATTTTCCCTGCTGGCTCTCTGGGCGGGGGACCCATCTCCAGCCATAGGCCGTTTTTGTGCCTGGCGCGGCGCCAAGTGGGAAAGGGTGCTGTCGAGGCTGAAGGCAGCAGCAAAGCCTGCAGCCCCCAGGTCTGTGGGGCTATGCAAGCGGTTCCCAAAGAGCTTTAGAACAAGGCATAGTTTTCCCTGCTGGCTCTTTGGGCGGGGGACCCATCTCCAGTCGTATGGCTATTTTTATGCCTGGCGCGGTGCGTAGTGGGAAAGGGTGGTTTTGAGGCTGAAGGCAGCAGGAAAGCCCGCAGCCCCCAGGTCTGTGGGGCTACGCAAGCGGTTCCCAAAGAGCTTTAGAACAAGGCATAGTTTTCCCTGCTGGCTCTTTGGGCGGGGGACCCATCTCCAGCCGTATGGCCATTTTTGTGCCTGGCACGGCGCCAAGTGGGAAAGGGTGGTGTCGAGGCTGAAGGCAGCAGGAAAGCCCGCAGCCCCCATGTCTGTAGGGCTACGCAAGCGGTTCCCAAAGAGCTTTAGAACAAGGCATAGTTTTCCCTGCTGGCTCTCTGGGCGGGGGACCCATCTCCAGCCATAGACCATTTTTGTGCCCAGCGCGGCGCCAAGTGGGAAATTGTGGCTTTGAGGCTGAAGGCAGCAGCAAAGCCTGCAGGCCCCACGTCTGTGGGGCCACGCAAGCGGTTCCCAAAGAGCTTTAGAACAAGGCATAGTTTTCCTTGCTGGGTCTTTGGGCATGGGACCGATCTCCAGCCATAGGCCATTTTTTTACCTGATGGAGTGCCAAGTGGGAAAGGGTGGCTTTGAGGCTGAAGGCAGCAGGAAAGCCTGCAGCCCCCAGGTCTGTGGGGCTACGCAAGCGGTTCCCAAAGAGCTTTAGAACAAGGCATAGTTTTCCTTGCTGGCTCTTTGGGCATGGGCCCCATCTCCAGCCATAGGCCATTTTTGTGCCTGATGCGGCGCCAAGTGGGAAAGGGTGGCTTTGAGGCTGAAGGCAGCAGGAAAGCCCGCAGCCCCCAGGTCTGTGCGGCTACGCAAGCGGTTCCCAAAGAGCTTTAGAACAAGGCAAAATTTTCCTTCCTGGCTCTCTGGGCGGGGGACCCATCTCCAGCCGTATGGCCATTTTTGTGCCTAGCACGACGCCAAGTGGGAAAGGGTGGCTTTGAGGCTGAAGGCAGCAGCAAAGCCTGCAGCCCCCAGGTCTGTGGGGCTACGCAAGCGGTTCCCAAAGAGCTTTAGAACAAGGCATAGTTTTCCCTGCTGGGTCTTTGGGCATGGGACCCATCTCCAGCCATAGGCCATTTTTGTGCCTGGCGCGACACCAAGTGGGAAAGGGTGGCTTTGAGGCTGAAGGCAGCAGGAAAGCCCGCAGCGCCAGGTCTGTGGGGCTACGCAAGCGGTTCCCAAAGAGCTTTAGAACAAGGCATAGTTTTCCTTGCTGGCTCTCTGGGCGGGCGACCCATCTCCAGCCGTATGGCCATTTTTGTGCCTGGCGCGGCGCCAAGTGGGAAAGGGTGGTGTCGAGGCTGAAGGCAGCAGGAAAGCCCGCAGCCCCCAGGTCTGTGGGGCTACGCAAGCGGTTCCCAAAGGGCTTTAGAACAAGGCATAGTTTTCCCTGCTGGCTCTTTGGGCGGGGGACCCATCTCCAGCCGTATGGCCATTTTTGTGCCTGGCGCGGTGCGTAGTGGTAAAGGGTGGTTTTGACGCTGAAGGCAGCAGGAAAGCCCGCAGCCCCCAGGTCTGTGCGGCTACGCAAGCGGTTCCCAAAGAGCTTTAGAACAAGGCATAGTTTTCCCTGCTGGCTCTTTGGGCGGGGGACCCATCTCCAGCCGTATGGCCATTTTTGTGCCTGGCGCGGCGCCAAGTGGGAAAGGGTGGTTTTGAGGCTGAAGGCAGCAGCAAAGCCTGCAGCCCCCAGGTCTGTGGGGCTACGCAAGCGGTTCCCAAAGAGCTTTAGAACAAGGCATAGTTTTCCTTGCTGGGTCTTTGGGCATGGGACCGATCTCCAGCCATAGGCCATTTTTTTGCCTGATGGAGTGCCAAGTGGGAAAGGGTGGCTTTGAGGCTGAAGGCAGCAGGAAAGCCTGCAGCCCCCAGGTCTGTGGGGCTACGCAAGCGGTTCCCAAAGAGCTTTAGAACAAGGCATAGTTTTCCTTGCTGGCTCTTTGGGCATGGGACCCATCTCCAGCCATAGGCCATTTTTGTGCCTGATGCGGCGCCAAGTGGGAAAGGGTGGCTTTGAGGCTGAAGGCAGCAGGAAAGCCCGCAGCCCCCAGGTCTGTGCGGCTACGCAAGCGGTTCCCAAAGAGCTTTAGAACAAGGCATAATTTTCCTTGCTGGCTCTCTGGGCGGGGGACCCATCTCCAGCCGTATGGCCATTTTTGTGCCTAGCGCGACGCCAAGTGGGAAAGGGTGGCTTTGAGGCTGAAGGCAGCAGCAAAGCCCGCAGCCCCCAGGTCTGTGGGGCTACGCAAGCGGTTCCCAAAGAGCTTTAGAACAAGGCATAGTTTTCCCTGCTGGCTCTTTGGGCGGGGGACCCATCTCCAGCCGTATGGCCATTTTTGTGCCTGGCGCGGTGCGTAGTGGGAAAGGGTGGTTTTGAGGCTGAAGGCAGCAGGAAAGCCCGCAGCCCCCAGGTCTTTGGGGCTACGCAAGCGGTTCCCAAAGAGCTTTAGAACAAGGCATAGTTTTCCCTGCTGGCTCTTTGGGCGGGGGACCCATCTCCAGCCGTATGGCCATTTTTGTGCCTGGCACGGCGCCAAGAGGGAAAGGGTGGTGTCGAGGCTGAAGGCAGCAGGAAAGCCCGCAGCCCCCATGTCTGTAGGGCTACGCAAGCGGTTCCCAAAGAGCTTTAGAACAAGGCATAGTTTTCCCTGCTGGCTCTCTGGGCGGGGGACCCATCTCCAGCCATAGACCATTTTTGTGCCTAGCGCGGCGCCAAGTGGGAAAGGGTGGCTTTGAGGCTGAAGGCAGCAGCAAAGCCTGCAGCCCCCAGGTCTGTGGGGCTACGCAAGCGGTTCCCAAAGAGCTTTAGAACAAGGCATAGTTTTCCTTGCTGGCTCTTTGGGCATGGGCCCCATCTCCAGCCATAGGCCATTTTTGTGCCTGATGCGGCGCCAAGTGGGAAAGGGTGGCTTTGAGGCTGAAGACAGCAGGAAAGCCCGCAGCCCCCAGGTGTGTGGGGCTACGCAAGCGGTTCCCAAAGAGCTTTAGAACAAGGCAAAATTTTCCTTGCTGGCTCTCTGGGCGGGGGACCCATCTCCAGCCGTATGGCCATTTTTGTGCCTAGCGCGACGCCAAGTGGGAAAGGGTGGCTTTGAGGCTGAAGGCAGCAGCAAAGCCTGCAGCCCCCAGGTCTGTGGGGCTACGCAAGCGGTTCCCAAAGAGCTTTAGAACAAGGCATAGTTTTCCCTGCTGGGTCTTTGGGCATGGGACCCATCTCCAGCCATAGGCCATTTTTGTGCCTGGCGCGACACCAAGTGGGAAAGGGTGGCTTTGAGGCTGAAGGCAGCAGGAAAGCCCGCAGCGCCAGGTCTGTGGGGCTACGCAAGCGGTTCCCAAAGAGCTTTAGAACAAGGCATAATTTTCCTTGCTGGCTCTCTGGGCGGGGGACCCATCTCCAGCCGTATGGCCATTTTTGTGCCTGGCGCGGCGCCAAGTGGGAAAGGGTGGTGTCGAGGCTGAAGGCAGCAGGAAAGCCCGCAGCCCCCAGGTCTGTGGGGCTACGCAAGCGGTTCCCAAAGAGCTTTAGAACAAGGCATAGTTTTCCCTGCTGGCTCTTTGGGCGGGGGACCCATCTCCAGCCGTATGGCCATTTTTGTGCCTGGCGCGGTGCGTAGTGGGAAAGGGTGGTTTTGAGGCTGAAGGCAGCAGGAAAGCCTGCAGCCCCCAGGTCTGTGGGGCCAAGCAAGCGGTTCCCAAAGAGCTTTAGAACAAGGCATAGTTTTCCCTGATGGCTCTTTGGGCATGGGACCCATCTCCAGCCATAGGCCATTTTTGTGCCTGATAGGGTGCCAAGTGGGAAAGGGTGGCTTTGAGGCTGAAGGCAGCAGGAAAGCCTGCAGCCCCCAGGTCTGTGGGGCTACGCAAGCGGTTCCCAAAGAGCTTTAGAAGAAGGCATAGTTTTCCCTGCTGGCTCTTTGGACGGGGGACCCATTTCCAGCCGTATGGCCATTTTTGTGCCTGGCGCGGTGCGTAGTGGTAAAGGGTGGTTTTGACGCTGAAGGCAGCAGGAAAGCCCGCAGCCCCCAGGTCTGTGCGGCTACGCAAGCGGTTCCCAAAGAGCTTTAGAACAAGGCATAGTTTTCCCTGCTGGCTCTTTGGGCGGGGGACCCATCTCCAGCCGTATGGCCATTTTTGTGCCTGGCGCGGCGCCAAGTGGGAAAGGGTGGCTTTGAGGCTGAAAGCAGCAGCAAAGCCTGCAGCCCCCAGGTCTGTGGGGCCAAGCAAGCGGTTCCCAAAGAGCTTTAGAACAAGGCATAGTTTTCCCTGCTGGCTCTTTGGGCATGGGACCCATCTCCAGCCATAGGCCATTTTTGTGCCTGGCGCGGCGCCAAGTGGGAAAGGGTGGCTTTGAGGCTGAAGGCAGCAGCAAAGCCTGCAGGCCCCACGTCTGTGGGGCCACGCAAGCGGTTCCCAAAGAGCTTTAGAACAAGGCATAGTTTTCCTTGCTGGGTCTTTGGGCATGGGACCGATCTCCAGCCATAGGCCATTTTTTTGCCTGATGGAGTGCCAAGTGGGAAAGGGTGGCTTTGAGGCTGAAGGCAGCAGGAAAGCCTGCAGCCCCCAGGTCTGTGGGGCTACGCAAGCGGTTCCCAAAGAGCTTTAGAACAAGGCATAGTTTTCCTTGCTGGCTCTTTGGGCATGGGACCCATCTCCAGCCATAGGCCATTTTTGTGCCTGGCGCGACGCCAAGTGGGAAAGGGTGGCTTTGAGGCTGAAGGCAGCAGGAAAGCCCGCAGCCCCCAGGTCTGTGGGGCTACGCAAGCGGTTCCCAAAGAGCTTTAGAACAAGGCATAATTTTCCTTGCTGGCTCTCTGGGCGGGGGACCCATCTCCAGCCGTATGGCCATTTTTGTGCCTGGCGCGGCGCCAAGTGGGAAAGGGTGGTGTCGAGGCTGAAGGCAGCAGGAAAGCCCGCAGCCCCCAGGTCTGTGGGGCTACACAAGCGGTTCCCAAAGAGCTTTAGAACAAGGCATAGTTTTCCCTGCTGGCTCTTTGGGCGGGGGACCCATCTCCAGCCGTATGGCCATTTTTGTGCCTGGCGCGGCGCCAAGTGGGAAAGGGTGGTTTTGAGGCTGAAGGCAGCAGGAAAGCCCGCAGCCCCCAGGTCTGTGGGGCTACGCAAGCGGTTCCCAAAGAGCTTTAGAACAAGGCATAGTTTCCCCTGCTGGCTCTTTGGGCGGGGGACCCATCTCCAGCCGTATGGCCATTTTTGTGCCTGGCCCGGCGCCAAGCGGGAAACGGTGGCTTTGAGGCTGAAGGCAGCAGCAAAGCCCACACCCCCAGGTCTGTGGGGCTACGCAAGCGGTTCCCAAAGAGCTTTAGAAAAAGGCATAGTTTTCCCTGCTGGCTCTTTGAGCATAGGACCCATCTCCAGCCATAGGCCATTTTTGTGCCTGGCGCGGCGCCAAGTGGGAAAGGGTGGCTTTGAGGCTGAATGCAGCAGGAAAGCCCGCAGCCCCCAGGTCTGTGGGGCTACGCAAGCGGTTCCCAAAGAGCTTTAGAACAAGGCATAGTTTTCCCTGCTGGCTCTTTGAGCATGGGACCCATCTCCAGCCATAGGCCATTTTTGTGCCTGGCGCGGCGCCAAGTGGGAAAGGGTGGCTTTGAGGCTGAAGGCAGCAGGAAAGCCTGCAGCCCCAAGGTCTCTGGGGCTACGCAAGCAGTTCCCAAAGAGCTTTAGAACAAGGCATAATTTTCCCTGCTGGCTCTCTGGGCGGGGGACCCATCTCCAGCCATAGGCCGTTTTTGTGCCTGGCGCGGCGCCAAGTGGGAAAGGGTGCTGTCGAGGCTGAAGGCAGCAGCAAAGCCTGCAGCCCCCAGGTCTGTGGGGCTATGCAAGCGGTTCCCAAAGAGCTTTAGAACAAGGCATAGTTTTCCCTGCTGGCTCTTTGGGCGGGGGACCCATCTCCAGTCGTATGGCTATTTCTATGCCTAGCGCGGTGCGTAGTGGGAAAGGGTGGTTTTGAGGCTGAAGGCAGCAGGAAAGCCCGCAGCCCCCAGGTCTGTGGGGCTACACAAGCGGTTCCCAAAGAGCTTTAGAACAAGGCATAATTTTCCCTGCTGTCTCTTTGGGCGGGGGACCCATCTCCAGCCATAGGCCATTTTTGTGCCTGGCGCGGCGCCAAGTGGGAAAGGGTGGTGTGGAGGCTGAATGCAGCAGGGAAGCCCGCAGCCCCCAGGTCTGTGGGGCTACGCAAGCGGTTCCCAAAGAGCTTTAGAACAAGGCATAGTTTTCCCTGCTGGCTCTTTGAGCATGGGACCCATCTCCAGCCATAGGCCATTTTTGTGCCTGATGCGGCGCCAAGTGGGAAAGGGTGGCTTTGAGGCTGAAGACAGCAGGAAAGCCTGCAGCCCCCAGGTCTGTGGGGCTACGCAAGCGGTTCCCAAAGAGCTTTAGAACAAGGCATAGTTTTCCCTGCTGGCTCTTTGGGCGGGGGACCCATCTCCAGCCGTATGGCCATTTTTGTGCCTGGCGCGGCACCAAGTGGGAAAGGGTGGCTTTGAGGCTGAAGGCAGGAGCAAAGCCTGCAGCCCCAAGGTCTGTGGGGCTACGCAAGCGGTTCCCAAAGAGCTTTAGAACAAGTCATAATTTCCCTGCTGGGTCTTTGGGCATGGGACCCATCTCCAGCCATAGGCCATTTTTGTGCCTGGCGCGACGCCAAGTGGGAAAGGGTTTTGTCGAGGCTGAAGGCAGCAGGAAAGCCTGCAGCCCCCAGGTCTGTGCAGCTACGCAAGCGGTTTCCAAAGAGCTTTAGAACAAGGCATAGTTTTCCCTGCTGGCTCTTTGGGCGGGGGACCCATATCCAGCCATATGGCCATTTTAATGCCTGGCGAAGCGCCAAGTGGGAAAGAGTGGCTTTGAGGCTGAAGGCAGCAGCAAAGCCCGCAGCCCCCAGGTCTGTGGGGCTACGCAAGCGGTTCCCAAAGAGCTTTAGAAGAAGGCATAGTTTTCCCAGCTGGCTCTTTGGGCGGGGGACCCATCTCCAGCCGTATGGCCATTTTTGTGCCTGGCCCGGCGCCAAGCGGGAAAGGGTGGCTTTGAGGCTGAAGGCAGCAGGAGAGCCCGCAGCCCCCAGGTCTGTGGGGCTACGCAAGCGGTTCCCAAAGAGCTTTAGAACAAGGCATAGTTTTCCCTGCTGGCTCTTTGGGCATGGGACCCATCTCCAGCCATAGGCCATTTTTGTGCCTGGCGCGGTGCGTCATGGGAAAGGGTGGTTTTGAGGCTGAAGGCAGCAGGAGAGCCCGCAGCCCCCAGGTCTGTGGGGCTACGCAAGCGGTTCCCAAAGAGCTTTAGAACAAGGCATAGTTTTCCCTGCTGGCTGTTTGGGCGGGGGACCCATCTCCAGCCGTATGGCCATTTTTGTGCCTGGCCCGGCGCCAAGCGGGAAAGGGTGGCTTTGAGGCTGAAGGCAGCAGGAGAGCCCGCAGCCCCCAGGTCTGTGGGGCTACGCAAGCGGTTCCCAAAGAGCTTTAGAACAAGGCATAGTTTTACCTGCTGGCTCTTTTGGCAGGGGACCCATCTCCAGCCGTATGGCCATTTTTGTGCCTGGCGCGGCGCCAAGTGGGAAAGGGTTGTTTTGAGGCTGAAGGCGTCACGAAAGCCTGCCGTCCGAGGGTTTCTTAATGCCTTTTCTTAATGATGTCTCCACAGTGTGAAGTTTTGCAGGATTTGAAAAAGTAATAGACACAGTGAAATTGAGTCTATTGGAAACTTCCATACTTTTCCCTCCCTCTAAAATCTCTGCTGTCGTGTAGTATCCACTGCCTGCAACTGCTGTTGCAGGAGCAGCCAGATTGGTATCAAATTTAGAAAAAAGGGACATCATTAAGAGGATTCACTCGCCTTATTTTTCACCGGTGTGGCCAGTAAAGAAACCAAAAAGGCAATGGCGTTTCACAGTAGATTACGGAAAATTAAACGCCAACACTGCACCTCTGACCGCTGCTGTTCCGAATATCGCGGAAATTGTGACAATGATAAAAGGAGCTGCCCATCCTTGCAGGGTTGCCTTAGATTTTAAAGACATATTTTTTTATGATTCTCCTCCTTGAGCAGGACAAAGCGCAGTTTGCATTCACATGGAAAGGAGTCCAATATACCTTTAACCGCTTTCCGCAAGGATACAAACATTCCCCCACTATTGCCCATAATGCTTTGGCTAAAGTGCTATCAGAGATTCCTGTTTCACAGGGATGTACAGTATACCAATATATTATTGATGACATCTTAATAGGGGAGAGAACCAAGAAAGTGTACAAGACATGATGGAAAACATCCGAAAAACATTATCAGATTTGGGATTGGAAATTCCCGACTCAAAGTGTCAGGGACCCGCACAGGAAGTTAAATTCCTGGGGGTCTGGTGGATTAAGGGAGCTGCTTCTGTCCCTCAGGATACCCTGAAAAAATAGAACATGGACAGAATCCTTCCAGCACGAAGGAGTTACAGCAAGTCCTGGGAACTTTAAGTTATTAGCGTAAACACATCCCTGGCTTTTCCATCATTGCTCGCCCCCTTTATTGTTTGCTCAAAAAAGGTAAATCCTGGGAGTCGACTGAACAACACACTAATGCACTAGAATTGCTAATAAAAGAGCTAAGGTTATTCCAACAACTTGGCCCCATACATCCAACTGACCCTGTCCATGTAGAATGGGGGCTCAGTGAACATGGTTCCCATTGTAATTTATGCCAGAAGGGACCAGCAGGACCGGAGAGACCATTAGAATTTAGCTCTCACGCCTTTAATGATACTGAGAGCAGCTATTCAGACCTGGAGAAGGGTTTACTGTCCCTGGTGCGAGCATTGCAACGAGCAGAGCAGATAAGGAGAGAACAGAGCGTGATTGTTCGGGGCCCTTTTCGACTCCTAGATGTGGTCCGTAAAGGGACAGCACCGCCAGCTGGCATTGCCCAGAAACCCACAGTTCGAAAGTGGTATGCTTATTTAGAAGGCATTAATGATATCATGCCAGTCTCTGAAGGTAGTATCAAAGTATCCATGCTCCAGAAGGATAGAGATGGTGCCCTATTGTTCCAATCCCCACCAAACAGACCATCTCCAATCCAAGAAGCACCTCCTCTGAAAGCAGGCAGTGATCTTACAGGAGTGTGGTTTACTGGTGTGTCATCTCACCGTGAGAACAGTAAGTGGAAATACAAGGCCGTAGCACTGGAAGTAGCAACGGGGGAAAGAGCAATTGAAACAGGAGAAGGTAGGGCACAAGTAGGGGAACTCAGAGCCGTCCTACTAGCTGCACAACATGGAGCTACTTACATTTACACTGACTCATATGCTGTTTTTAAAGGAGCCACTGAATGGCTAGGACACTGGGCAGCCAATGATTGGCAGGTGAATAGAGTCCCGATCTGGGAGACAGACAGTTGGAAGCAACTGTTGGAAATAGGAGGACAGAGACCATTGCACATTGCTTGGGTAAAAGGCCACGATCGTTCAAACTCGATCACTGCTCAGTTCAACCAACAGGTAGATAGCCTCACGCGGCTACAACAAATTGACACTGTAGATGATGGTCGGGAATGGTTACATATTAAGCCTGGCCACACAGGCCGTGCTGATCTGTATCAGGAAGGTCTAGCCCGGGGGTGGCCTGTGTCGGTTAAGCTGTGCGAACAAGTAGTAACTGCCTGGTCACAATGTCGCCTACGACTCAGCAAAGATCATCCGAGTAAGGCGCCTCCCTTACACATGCGGGACAAGAAAATGTTGTGGCATTCATGGCAGATTGATTATATTGGGCCCTTGAGATCATCAGGTGGGAAAAGATATGTCCTAGTCGGAGTGGAGATTATCTCCAGCCTCAGTATGGCCACTGGCTTCAAATCAGCTGCTGGGGACAACACAGTGAAAGGCCTAAAAGGGTGGTTCAGCACACTTCCCCTTCCCGAGGAAATCCAAAGTGATAACGGTTCACACTTTACCGCTACAGTGGTACAAGATTGGGCCAAAGAAGAAGGGATTCGATGGGTATTTCATACTCCCTATTATCCTCAGGCTAATGGCATTGTTGAATGCACCAACGGATTGGTTAAGCGTTTTGCAAAAACTCATAAATCATAAGGGAAGGTGAAGAAGGCACCTTGCCCACCGAAATTCGAAAAGTAATATGGGATAACGCAATTGAATTTGAGAAAAAATTTCAGTCCAGGTGGTATCTGGTTAATTTCACCTACGATCCCACTGAGAGCAAAGCCACAGCTTTTGTCTTAACGATACGCAATGCCTCAGTATCCACCATATACCAAATCATCGCACTGGGGTTGAATCACCAAGGAGCTCTACTCTATCCAACACAGCACAGAGGTTGGGCACGACAAAATGAGACTAAATGGCAAACTGCTGATGTTGACGCATGCGTTTCACGAGACCAACAAGGATTCATTTGTGAGAGTAATACTCTCAAAGCACAAGACCTTTGTCTTGACACCAACCAGAATGCTTGTCACTTTGAGACACATCCCGATGAAACCCCAGAGACTGTGCTTGACTATATTGGGAAAGGGTGCGTTAGCATGAGGTCTCCCTGTAGTCTTGTATTATAGACGAGAAAGGCTTGAGACCATGGCCACTCTGGGTCTCTTTGACTACAAACAACAGGGAATAAAAAGGTGAAACTGAATAGCATCAATTCCATCTGCCAATTCGTCATTTTAGAATTTGGGCCTCCAAATAGCCATACATCATAAAAGTAGTATTATTGCCAGGTTCAATGTCAGGATTCCCTGGAGACATTCAAAGGTAGCGTAGGCCAATCCGTCTGTACAGCTCATCCAAGGTTCCTGTAAGACATAAAGGAAAAGAAAATCTGCTCGGTCTTATTCGACCGACGGGGTTAAAAAGAAGGTGCGGTCCACCGGGTGCTGATCCGGTGTATCTTCCCTGAACAATCCTTGGCTTCCCATGCATAGGGATTTTTGGGAGTAGCTAGCACCATTGGCACCGTCCCATTTTGAGGCATTTTCACTAGCACAGGTAGTCCAGGGTGAAATCTTCCGGGGTATTTTCCCGGTTCATTGGCAGCCTTTGGCGAGATAATATTGGCAGGTACACAGAAAGCTTTCATTTTAGGACAGCCGTCTCCACTCCATTTGTTATTTAGTTGATAGATGGCATCATCCAATCGCAAATGCCAACCAGGTTCATGACTTTTTGCAAAACGCTTAACCAATCTATTGGTGCGTTCAACAATGCCATTAGCCTGGGGATAACAGGGAGTATGAAATACCCATCGAATCCCTTCTTCCTTGGCCCAATCTTGTACCACCGAAGCCGTAAAGTGTGAAACGTTATCACTCTGGATTTCGTCGGGAAGGGGAAGTGTGCTGAACCACCCTGTTAGGCCTTTCACTGTGTTGTCCCTCGTAGCTGGTTTGAAACTGCTGGCCATACTGAGGCTGGAGATAATCTCCACTCCTACCAGGACATATCTTTTCCCACCTGATGATCTCAAGGGCCCAATATAATCAAGCTGCCATGAATGCCACAACGCTTTCTTGTCCCGCATGTGTAAGGGAGGCGCCTTACTCGGATGATCTTTGCTGAGTCGTAGGCGACATTGTGAACAGGCAGTTACTATTTGTTCGCACAGCTTAACTGACACAAGCCACCCACCTTCCCGATACAGGTCAGGACGGCCTGTGCGGCCACGTTTAACATGTAACGATTCAAGTAAGCGTTCCCATTCCCGACCATCATCTACAATGTCAATTTGTTGCAGCCGCGTGAGGCCATCTACCTGTTGGTTGAACTGAGCAGTGATCGAGTTTGAACGATCGTGGCCTTTTACCCAAGCAATGTGCAATGGTCTCTGTCCTCCTATTTCCAACAGTTGCTTCCAATTATCTGTCTCCCAAACTGGGACTCTATTCACCTGCCAATCGTTGGCTGCCCAGTGTCCTAGCCATTCAGTGGCTCCTTTAAAAACAGCATATGAGTCAGTGTAAATGTAAGTAGCTCCATGTTGTGCAGCTAGTAGGACAGCTCTGAGTTCCCCTACCCTCCCCTATTTCAATTGCTCTTTCTCCCGTTGTTACTTCCAGTGCTACGGCCTTATATTTGCACTTATTTTTTTCACGGTGAGATGACGCACCAGTAAACCACACTCCTCTAAGATCACTGCTGTCCCTCAAAGGAGGTGCTTCTTGGATCGGAGATGGTCTGTTTGGTGGGGATTGGAACAATAGGGCACCATCTATATCCTTTGGTATCCTTGTGAAGTAGCCTTGGATACTTTAACACTGCCTTCAGAGACTGGCTTGATTTCATTAATGCCTTCTAAATAAGCATACCACTTTCGAACTGTAGGTCTCTGCGCAATGCCAGCTGGTGGTGGTGTCCCTTTAAGGACCACATCTGGGAGGCGAAAAGGTCCCAGGAAAGATCACACTCTGTTCTCTTCTTATCTGCTCTGCTCGTTGCAACACTCGCACCAGGGACAGTAAACCCTTCTCCAGGTCTGAATAGCTGCATTCAGTATCATTGAAGGAGTGGGAGCAAAATTCTAATGGTCTCTCCGGTCCTGCTGGTCCCTTCTGCCATAAATTACAACGGGAACCATGTTCACTGAGCCCCCATTCTACATGGACAGGGTCAGTTGGATGTATGGGGCCAAGTTGTTGGAATAACCTTAGCTCCTTTATTAGTAATTGCAGAGCATTAGTGTGTTGTTCAGTCCACACCCAGGATTTACCCTTTTTTGGCAAGCTATGAAGGGGGCGAGCAATGATGGAAAAGCCAGGGATGTGTTTACACCAATAACTTAAAGTTCCCAGGACCTGCTGTAACTCCTTCGTGCTGGAAGGATTCTGTCCATGTTCTATTTTTTCAGGGTATCCTGAGGGACAGAAGCAGCTCCCTTAATCCACCAGACCCCCAGGAATTTAACTTCCTGTGCGGGTCCCTGACACTTTGAGTCGGGTCTACGTGAGGCACCCACTAACACTTCTGCCCTAGTCATTCGCTGCTCTCCCGGCAACCAGAGGTTAATTTTTGCAGTGGGGCATGTTTTTACCACACCATCAATTCCTGTGAAGTTGACTCTGCGTCGGGTGGGATTTATACCTAGAAGTTGTGCTGTTTCGTTAGTGATTGCAGACATTTGGGCTCCGGTATCAATAATAAAATTTACCAATATCTTCCGGGGTCCAACAGGAATGACAATAACAGGTTCGGAGTCTTTATGAGAGCGCCATTGGATTGCTAGTACCTGCCCGACAGGGTTGCTCAGTGCCCTCCCCGGGGATAGGAGTGTTGTGGCTGGGACTCTGTCAAATCAATCAAGTTATGTTCCGGTGCAGAAGGCACAGTTTTCTCACGGCTTGGGGATTCTCTGGTTAGACTTTTCTCCCCAGCCGCATTATTCTTTCTAGGTAGAGATTGGACTAGCGTACGGAGATCTCCCGTAGGGTCACCGTGCAAGAATTGTCGGGGCACCCCTAATTGTAGGGCTTTACGCCACAACTCATTCCGGTCCTTATCAGGCTTAAACCTTCCCTCTGATTTAGGGTTTTGAGTGTGAGTTTGGACTTGGCGAACCTTTCGCGGGTGTTCGGAGGATTTCTCACTAGTTTGGCTGGCCCAGCCCATTCGGCGCCCATATTGATCTATTTCCTGTACATTCCAGGTGGGCATGTAGTGACGACGGCCCCGCCCATGAGCACCCCGAGCATCCCGTATACGATCTTGAGTGCGAACAAGGAACGGTTTCAGGCAACCGGGAAGACCACGGATGAGAGGGGCTAATCGATCCGGGTCGATAGGGGCTGACATTGGGGATTTCCGAAATTCCTCTCTGTCATACATGGCTTGCAGACAAGCTGCTTTCCGTACAGCCGCAAACAGATCAGAGTAGCCTGTAGCTCTAATCTCTAACGGCTCCCCCCTCTCTCGCGGATCCATACCCCTTGCCCAATAGGCTGCTCGAGCGGTTAGGGAATAATTATGATCCCCAGGCATAGTGGTTAAAAACACTCCTGGTCCCCAAGAGTCTCCTGCTTCTTCCTCACTCAGCATAATTCTGCCCCCCCCTTCAGAAGAAACTCGCCACACGTACTCAACAGCTGACTCTTCTGGTCGCCTCGAATATTTCTCCCTTATTTTTGTTAACTCGGTTGGTGTCCATGGAACGGTACGCACAGTGGTGTGAATTTCATCACCATCATCAACTGCAGTTTCAGTTTTAACCAGAGGACGTAAAGGAAAAACTTGGGATTTCAAAGTAAAAGTCCTTTCCTCCTCATCTTCTTCGTCATCCTCACTATTAGACAAAAAAATCTCCGGTCTGGGTTCCGGAATTTGGATAACACATTAACTTACGAATCTGTTGGACCTGGGTCGAGGGCTGCATTTTATCTAAGAGCCCGGTCACCCTTTCAATAACATTTTAAGTTGGCGATTTTCACTCCCAAGTTGAGCATTCCGGTTTCCTAAACATTCATTCTCACTCACAAGCTTATCGACTTGAGTTCTTAATCTTTCTCCTGTCTCCTTTTGCAAGGCTAATGATGACTTCAGCACCTCATTCTCCGATTTCAGGGTTGCATATTCTACAGCTGAAATCAGATTAGGAGCGGGGGTTTCTCTAGCTTCTTGTTGTGCACAAGATAAACAGGCGCCTAACACAGCACAAATCACACCCTTGCCTTTCCCCGCTCTGAGCTTCTGTGAAACCCGACGCTCTTCAATACGTTCCACCACTTTCTCTTCATCCTTCCAAAATTTTTGGGCCCACTCCTTCCCACCCTGGGAAGGGGCACAATCATATTTTTGCAGCAGTTTATCCATGGCAATCCTGCCAACTACGCCAAATTCTGTTGCGTGAAACGGGGCCAAGCGGTTTTGGCAGAAGATAAACCCCCTTGCGTTCTAACACTCCTCACCGAGGTGGGAGGCCAGGTGCGGCTGGGTTTCAATTCTGAGTGATGCCCAATTCAGCACTATCAGCCCAATCGCGTTTAATATGTGTTAAACTATTACGATTTGGAGACACTAATAGTGGGCTGCACCTTCAGTCTAGTCGTGCTCCTGAACCAGCACGGCCTCTCTCAAGTTTTGGTCGCGTTCAGTGAGAAAGCGAAACGACTAGCTACTGAAACAGTGCAGTTTATTTAAACAACAGATATACAGGTTCTTTAGGATTGCCGGTGATAAATACACTGTCTGCAAAGCACGTGCAAATAAAGACATTGTTAAATAGACAAACGCGTGACAAAATTATAAACGATACAGCCTGGCTATAAATGTAGGGTAGAGATTCTCTAGAGAAATTTCTAGAGTCCCCGAGAAAGCACTCGGTGTAATCAAAGTCTTACCCAAAGGCGTCCTTATGAGGGGGAAGAAAGGCTCAGCCCGTCGACTGATCCCAGAAAACAGCGGTGGAATTCTTCGCGATGGTGTCTTCCCAGACATTCCCCCTCTCTTGGGCTATTTTTATATTATTTTTTTAACTTCAAAGTGGAGTTTGAGTGACTTTAGTCATATGTACTTTTATTATGATTAATGTACTCAAGGAGGAGTGTTCACACCTCGGGGGCGGATAGCCTCCGGGATGGAGGTGTGTTTTGGTACATTGTGGTGAGCAAAGTTCGCACAAAAGGACAGCATTTCATCAACATTTGACGAAATGTTGGCTCGGGTGGCGTGTAAGCCGCTTATCAGTTCCGTAGTACCATCTCGTCCCCATATCTGCTATTCGTCACAAGGGAAGGCCACGGAACAAGCGCGTTCCGTTCCATCCCTCGTGTAGTTTCGCAAACAACCTTGTACAGGGAATCACAGCTGTTGCATTCTTCGTGTGCTAGCTGCGGCTGTATTCTACCTCAGAAGCCTCTTGATTTTATGACTTTCCTTAATGTGTGAACAATGCTGTATTTTTGTATTCTTGGCCAATTTAGTAATTATTCCACAAGAACACACATTGGTTGCCGATTTATCAACGGGTCTAATCACCACAGGCCAACTGTAATTAAAACCATCTATGTAGACTCTACCAAAGCGGACAAATACAACACTGATTGTTACAAAATTATGGAGCCAAATTCAGATTGCTGGCACAATTTCACTTTCATCAAACCTACAGTAGTGTACTGTATTTGGGGCTACAAGGGCACAGAATTGTTATTTGAATTTATGATTGACTCAAATACACCTGAACTTGCTGAAATGAATCCAGAACCTACACCCCACAAACTCTCAAAGGCTCTCTCTTCTAAGAGAAAAAAAAAAAACACCTCTCTCTTTTCTAAGCCCTCCATTAGACTAACTCCTTACATTTTCAACATTGGCCCTTACGTTATTAAACACACACAGGTCAACAACAGGTACTGTTTAATCCCACATATTCCCTCAAACGAGCAGAATTGTCAATGCAGATTAAAATCTCTGCGATCAAACCCACCTGCTCACCATTCCTGAGTACATCTTATGCAGAATGGTCAGCATGGTTACGCAAACGAACTCTTGCCACTTCACACGGACGGAAGAGGGATGCGACTGGTATCTTAGGAACAGGCCTGGGAGTCTTGAATAGTATAGATGCTGAGATACTTGCCAACAAACTAGTCACAACCGCTACTGATCTGGACAAATTAAGACATCCCCTACGGTCCTCTCTATTAGCATTGGGAAACCACCAACGGCTTTTATAGAATATATTGCCTCAATGGGAAGAAACGGGTGAAAAAGACCATCAGCTGATCACAGATGCACTTGGTACAACTCAAACCAATGTTTCCTTGGCTCTTAGTTGTATCCAAGCCCAATTGTGGATGCAATCTATGACAGCCGCAATCATAAGGGAAGGTAAAGAAGGCACCTTGCCCACCGAAATTCGAAAAGTAATATGGGATAACGCAATTGAATTTGAGAAAAAATTTCAGTCCAGGTGGTATCTGGTTAATTTCACCTACGATCCCACTGAGAGCAAAGCCACAGCTTTTGTCTTAACGATACGCAATGCCTCCGTATACACCACATACCCAATCATCGCACTGGGGTTGAATCACCAAGGAGCTCTACTCTATCCAACACAGCACAGAGGTTGGGCACGACAAAATGAGACTAAATGGCAAACTGCTGATGTTGACGCATGCGTTTCACGAGACCAACAAGGATTCTTTTGTGAGAGTAATACTCTCAAAGCACAAGACCTTTGTCTTGACACCAACCAGAATGCTTGTCACTTTGAGACACATCCCGATGAAACCCCAGAGACTGTGCTTGACTATATTGGGAAAGGGTGCGTTAGCATGAGGTCTCCCTGTAGTCTTGTATTCAGAGATGACATAGTAATCACTCAAATCTTTGTGTTTGAACTTTACTAACACAAAGTTACGGGATGCGACTTCAATTATTAAGCTCCTGTTACGTCTTTTCAATTGCTACAACCTAATTATACGTTGATTCGAGATTGTTGCCTACCCCTATCGGAATGAATCTCTCCCTGGTGAAGAAGCTGCTAAAACACAATGAATTGAAGCGACTCTTGAAAGAGGCCCAAGAAAATAGACAGACAACTTTGATTACCGTCCATCATCAGGTTGAAGAAATACACAAAGCGTTGGAAAGAGTGAAGAGAGGCGAAGGACATAGATGGGGAGATCCTCTTTTTGGATGGTCACCGACAGTTACAGGACTTTATAACAAGATGCTTCACTCTGTTGTTGTTTTACTAATACTCACTGTATTGTGCTTTGCTTAGACAATTGTTTTGCATGTTAGACTTTGGATTATGATGAAAAGTTTAAATCGCTTGATCACTCCGCGAGAAGGATTTCCACTTGATATCCCTCAGCACAAGAACACATGTGATCTTTCTTATCAGTGTTGAGTACGTCGACCTTGACTGACTGTAGACAAAGCTTTCCCTGCAGGCTCTTTGCGCGGGGGACCCATCTCCAGCCATATGGCCATTTTTGTGCCTGGCGCGGCGCCAAGTTGGAAAGCGTGGCTTTGAGTCTGAAGGCAGCAGGAAAGCCCGCAGCCCCCACGTCTGTGGGGCTACGCAAGCGGTTCCCAAAGAGCTTTAGAACAAGGCATAGTTTTCCCTGCTGACTCCTTGGGCGTGGGACCCATCTCCAGCCGTATGGCCATTTTTGTGCCTGGCGCGAAGCCAAGTGGGAAAGGGTGCTGTCGAGGCTGAAGGCAGCAGGAAAGTCTGCAGCCCCCAGGTCTGTGGGGCTATGCAAGCGGTTCCCAAAGAGCTTTAGAACAAGGCATAGTTTTCCCTGCTGGCTCTTTGGGCATGGGACCCATCTCCAGCCGTATGGCCATTTTTGTGCCTGGCGCGGCGCCAAGTGTGAAAGGGTGGCTTTGAGGCTGAAGGCAGCAGGAAAGCCCGCAGCCCCCACGTCTGTGGGGCCAAGCAAGCGGTTCCCAAAGAGCTTTAGAACAAGGCAGAGTTTTCCCTTCTGGCTCTTTGTTCGGGGGACCCATCTCCAGACGTATGGCTATTTTTGTGCCTGGCGCGGTGCGTAGTGGCATAGGGTGGTTTTGAGGCTGAAGGCAGCAGGAAAGCCCGCAGCCCCCAGGTCTGTGGGGCCAAGCAAGCGGTTCCCAAAGAGCTTTAGAACAAGGCATAGTTTTCCCTGCTGGCTCTTTGGGCATGGGACCCATCTCCAGCCATAGGCCATTTTTGTGCCTGGCGCGGCGCCAAGTGGGAAAGGGTGGCTTTGAGGCTGAAGGCAGCAGCAAAGCCCGCAGCCCCCAGGTCTGTGGGGCTACGCAAGCGGTTCCCAAAGAGCTTTAGAACAAGGCATAGTTTTCCCTGCTGGCTCTTTGGGCGGGGGACCCATCTCCAGCCGTATGGCCATTTTTGTGCCTGATAGGGCGCCAAGTGGGAAAGGGTGGTGTCGAGGCTGAAGACAGCAGGAAAGCCTGCAGCCCCCAGGTCTGTGGGGCTACGCAAGCGGTTCCCAAAGAGCTTTAGAACAAGGCATAGTTTTCCCTGCTGGCTCTTTGGGCGGGGGACCCATCTCCAGCCGTATGGCCATTTTTGAGCCTGGCGCGGCGCCAGGTGGGAAAGGGTGGCTTTGAGGGTGAAGGCAGGAGCAAAGCCTGCAGCCCCCAGGTCTGTGGGGCTACGCAAGCGGTTCCCAAAGAGCTTTAGAACAAGGCATAGTTTTCCCTGCTGGCTCTTAGGGCGGGGGACCCATCTCCAGCCGTATGGCCATTTTTGAGCCTGGCGCGGCGCCAAGTGGGAAAGGGTGGTGTCGAGGCTGAAGGCAGCAGGAAAGCCCGCAGCCCCCAGGTCTTTGGGGCTACGCAAGCGGTTCCCAAAGAGCTTTAGAACAAGGCATAGTTTTCCCTGCTCGCTCTTTGGGCGGGGGACCCATCTCCAGCCGTACGGCCATTTTTGTGCCTGGCGCGGCGCCAAGAGGGAAAGGGTGGTGTCGAGGCTAAAGGCAGCAGGAAAGCCCGCAGCCCCCAGGTCTGTGGGGCTACGCAAGCGGTTCCCAAAGAGCTTTAGAACAAGGCATAGTTTTCCCTGCTGGCTCTTTGGGCGGGGGACCCATCTCCAGCCGTATGGCCATTTTCGTGCCTGGCGCGGCGCCAAGTGGGAAAGGGTGGTGTCGAGGCTGAAGGCAGCAGGAAAGCCCGCAGCCCCCACGTCTGTGGGGCCAAGCAAGCGGTTCCCAAAGAGCTTTAGAACAAGGCATAGTTTTCCCTGCTGGCTCTTTGGGCCTGGGACCCATCTCCAGCCATAGGCCATTTTTGTGCTTGATAGGGCGCCAAGTGGGAAAGGGTGGCTTTGAGGCTGAAGGCAGCAGGAAAGCCCGCAGCCCCCAGGTCTGTGGGGCTACGCAAGCAGTTCCCAAAGAGCTTTAGAACAAGGCATAGTTTTCCCTGCTGGCTCTTTGTTCGGGGGACCCATCTCCAGCCATAGGCCATTTTTGTGCCTGGCCCGGCGCCCAGTGGAAAGGGTGGCTTTGAGGCTTGAAGGCAGCAGGAAAGCCCGCAGCCCCCAGGTCTGTGGGGCTACGCAAGCGATTCCCAAAGAGCTTTAGAACAAGGCATAGTTTTCCCTGCTGGCTCTCTGGGAGGGGGACCCATCTCCAGCCGTATGGCCATTTTTGTGCCTGGCGCGGCGCCAAGTGGGAAAGGGTTGTGTCGAGGCTAAAGGCAGCAGGAAAGCCCGCAGCCCCCAGGTCTGTGGGGCTACGCAAGCGGTTCCCAAAGAGCTTTAGAACAAGGCAGAGTTTTCCCTGCTGGCTCTTTGGGCGGGGGACCCATCTCCAGCCGTATGGCCATTTTTGTGCCTGGCGCAGCGCCAAGTGGGAAAGGGTGGTTTTGAGGCTGAAGGCAGCAGCAAAGCCTGCAGCCCCCAGGTCTGTGGGGCTACGCAAGCGGTTCCCAAAGAGCTTTAGAACAAGGCATAGTTTTCCCTGCTGGCTCTTTTGGCAGGGGACCCATCTCCAGCCGTATGGCCATTTTTGTGCCTGGCCGGGGGCCAAGTGGGAAAGGGTGGTTTTGAGGCTGAAGGCAGCAGGAAAGCCCGCAGCCCCCAGGTCTGTGGGGCCAAGCAAGCGGTTCCCAAAGAGCTTTAGAACAAGGCATAGTTTTCCCTGCTGACTCTTTGGGCATGGGACCCATCTCCAGCCATAGGCCATTTTTGTGCTTGATAGGGCGCCAAGTGGGAAAGGGTTGCTTTGAGGCTGAAGACAGCAGGAAAGCCCGCAGCCCCCAGGTCTGTGGGGCTATGCAAGCGGTTCCCAAAGAGCTTTAGAACAAGGCATAGTTTTCCCTGCTGGCTCTCTGGGCGGGGGACCCATCTCCAGCCGTATGGCCATTTTTGAGCCTGGCGCGGCGCCAGGTGGGAAAGGGTGGCTTTGAGGCTGAAGGCAGCAGGAAAGCCCGCAGCCCCCAGGTCTGTGCGGCTACGCAAGCGGTTCCCAAAGAGCTTTAGAACAAGGCATAGTTTTCCCTGCTGGCTCTTTGGGCATGGGACCCATCTCCAGCCATAGGCCATTTTTGTGCCTGGCCCGGCGCCAAGAGGGAAAGGGTGGTGTCGAGGCTAAAGGCAGCAGGAAAGCCCGCAGCCCCCAGGTCTGTGGGGCTACGCAAGCGGTTCCCAAAGAGCTTTAGAACAAGGCATAGTTTTCCCTGCTGGCTCTTTCGGCGGGGGACCCATCTCCAGCCATATGGCCATTTTTGTGCATGGCGCAGCGCCAAGTGGGAAATGGTGGTATCGAGGCTGAAGGCAGCAGGAAAGCCCGCAGCCCCCACGTCTGTGGGGCTACGCAAGCGGTTCCCAAAGAGCTTTAGAACAAGGCATAGTTTTCCCTGCTGGCTCTTTGGGCATGGGACCCATCTCCACCCATAGGCCATTTTTGTGCCTGATAGGGCGCCAAGTGGGAAAGGGTGGCTTTGAGGCTGAAGACAGCAGGAAAGCCTGCAGCCCCCAGGTCTGTGGGGCTACGCAAGCGGTTCCCAAAGAGCTTTAGAACAAGGCATAGTTTTCCCTGCTGGCTCTTTGGGTGGGGGACCCATCTCCAGCCGTATGGCTATTTTTGTGCCTGACGCGGTGCGTAGTGGCATAGGGTGGTTTTGAGGCTGAAGGCAGCAGGAGAGCCCGCAGCCCCCACGTCTGTGGGGCCAAGCAAGCGGTTCCCAAAGAGCTTTAGAACAAGGCATAGTTTTCCCTGCTGGCTCTTTGGGCGGGGGACCCATCTCCAGCCGTATGGCCATTTTTGTGCCTGATAGGGCGCCAAGTGGGAAAGGGTGGTGTCGAGGCTGAAGACAGCAGGAAAGCCTGCAGCCCCCAGGTCTGTGGGGCTACGCAAGCGGTTCCCAAAGAGCTTTAGAACAAGGCATAGTTTTCCCTGCTGGCTCTTTGGGCGGGGGACCCATCTCCAGCCGTATGGCCATTTTTGAGCCTGGCGCGGCGCCAGGTGGGAAAGGGTGGCTTTGAGGGTGAAGGCAGGAGCAAAGCCTGCAGCCCCCAGGTCTGTGGGGCTACGCAAGCGGTTCCCAAAGAGCTTTAGAACAAGGCATAGTTTTCCCTGCTGGCTCTTAGGGCGGGGGACCCATCTCCAGCCGTATGGCCATTTTTGAGCCTGGCGCGGCGCCAAGTGGGAAAGGGTGGTGTCGAGGCTGAAGGCAGCAGGAAAGCCCGCAGCCCCCAGGTCTTTGGGGCTACGCAAGCGGTTCCCAAAGAGCTTTAGAACAAGGCATAGTTTTCCCTGCTCGCTCTTTGGGCGGGGGACCCATCTCCAGCCGTACGGCCATTTTTGTGCCTGGCGCGGCGCCAAGAGGGAAAGGGTGGTGTCGAGGCTAAAGGCAGCAGGAAAGCCCGCAGCCCCCAGGTCTGTGGGGCTACGCAAGCGGTTCCCAAAGAGCTTTAGAACAAGGCATAGTTTTCCCTGCTGGCTCTTTGGGCGGGGGACCCATCTCCAGCCGTATGGCCATTTTCGTGCCTGGCGCGGCGCCAAGTGGGAAAGGGTGGTGTCGAGGCTGAAGGCAGCAGGAAAGCCCGCAGCCCCCACGTCTGTGGGGCCAAGCAAGCGGTTCCCAAAGAGCTTTAGAACAAGGCATAGTTTTCCCTGCTGGCTCTTTGGGCCTGGGACCCATCTCCAGCCATAGGCCATTTTTGTGCTTGATAGGGCGCCAAGTGGGAAAGGGTGGCTTTGAGGCTGAAGGCAGCAGGAAAGCCCGCAGCCCCCAGGTCTGTGGGGCTACGCAAGCAGTTCCCAAAGAGCTTTAGAACAAGGCATAGTTTTCCCTGCTGGCTCTTTGGGCGGGGGACCCATCTCCAGCCATAGGCCATTTTTGTGCCTGGCCCGGCGCCCAGTGGAAAGGGTGGCTTTGAGGCTTGAAGGCAGCAGGAAAGCCCGCAGCCCCCAGGTCTGTGGGGCTACGCAAGCGATTCCCAAAGAGCTTTAGAACAAGGCATAGTTTTCCCTGCTGGCTCTCTGGGAGGGGGACCCATCTCCAGCCGTATGGCCATTTTTGTGCCTGGCGCGGCGCCAAGTGGGAAAGGGTTGTGTCGAGGCTAAAGGCAGCAGGAAAGCCCGCAGCCCCCAGGTCTGTGGGGCTACGCAAGCGGTTCCCAAAGAGCTTTAGAACAAGGCAGAGTTTTCCCTGCTGGCTCTTTGGGCGGGGGACCCATCTCCAGCCGTATGGCCATTTTTGTGCCTGGCGCAGCGCCAAGTGGGAAAGGGTGGTTTTGAGGCTGAAGGCAGCAGCAAAGCCTGCAGCCCCCAGGTCTGTGGGGCTACGCAAGCGGTTCCCAAAGAGCTTTAGAACAAGGCATAGTTTTCCCTGCTGGCTCTTTGGGCGGGGGACCCATCTCCAGCCGTATGGCCATTTTTGTGCCTGGCCGGGGGCCAAGTGGGAAAGGGTGGTTTTGAGGCTGAAGGCAGCAGGAAAGCCCGCAGCCCCCAGGTCTGTGGGGCCAAGCAAGCGGTTCCCAAAGAGCTTTAGAACAAGGCATAGTTTTCCCTGCTGACTCTTTGGGCATGGGACCCATCTCCAGCCATAGGCCATTTTTGTGCTTGATAGGGCGCCAAGTGGGAAAGGGTTGCTTTGAGGCTGAAGACAGCAGGAAAGCCCGCAGCCCCCAGGTCTGTGGGGCTATGCAAGCGGTTCCCAAAGAGCTTTAGAACAAGGCATAGTTTTCCCTGCTGGCTCTCTGGGCGGGGGACCCATCTCCAGCCGTATGGCCATTTTTGAGCCTGGCGCGGCGCCAGGTGGGAAAGGGTGGCTTTGAGGCTGAAGGCAGCAGGAAAGCCCGCAGCCCCCAGGTCTGTGCGGCTACGCAAGCGGTTCCCAAAGAGCTTTAGAACAAGGCATAGTTTTCCCTGCTGGCTCTTTGGGCATGGGACCCATCTCCACCCATAGGCCATTTTTGTGCCTGGCCCGGCGCCAAGAGGGAAAGGGTGGTGTCGAGGCTAAAGGCAGCAGGAAAGCCCGCAGCCCCCAGGTCTGTGGGGCTACGCAAGCGGTTCCCAAAGAGCTTTAGAACAAGGCATAGTTTTCCCTGCTGGCTCTTTCGGCGGGGGACCCATCTCCAGCCATATGGCCATTTTTGTGCATGGCGCAGCGCCAAGTGGGAAATGGTGGTATCGAGGCTGAAGGCAGCAGGAAAGCCCGCAGCCCCCACGTCTGTGGGGCTACGCAAGCGGTTCCCAAAGAGCTTTAGAACAAGGCATAGTTTTCCCTGCTGGCTCTTTGGGCATGGGACCCATCTCCACCCATAGGCCATTTTTGTGCCTGATAGGGCGCCAAGTGGGAAAGGGTGGCTTTGAGGCTGAAGACAGCAGGAAAGCCTGCAGCCCCCAGGTCTGTGGGGCTACGCAAGCGGTTCCCAAAGAGCTTTAGAACAAGGCATAGTTTTCCCTGCTGGCTCTTTGGGTGGGGGACCCATCTCCAGCCGTATGGCTATTTTTGTGCCTGACGCGGTGCGTAGTGGCATAGGGTGGTTTTGAGGCTGAAGGCAGCAGGAGAGCCCGCAGCCCCCACGTCTGTGGGGCCAAGCAAGCGGTTCCCAAAGAGCTTTAGAACAAGGCATAGTTTTCCCTGCTGGCTCTTTGGGCGGGGGACCCATCTCCAGCCGTATGGCCATTTTTGTGCCTGGCGCGGTGCGTAGTGGGAAAGGGTGGTTTTGACGCTGAAGGCAGCAGGAAAGCCCGCAGCCCCCAGGTCTGAGGGGCTACGCAAGCGGTTCCCAAAGAGCTTTAGAACAAGGCATAGTTTTCCCTGCTGGCTCTTTGGGCGGGGGACCCATCTCCAGCCGTATGGCCATTTTTGTGCCTGGCGCGGCGCCAAGTGGGTAAGGGTGGTGTCGAGGCTGAAGGCAGCAGGAAAGCCTGCAGCCCCCAGGTCTGTGGGGCCAAGCAAGCGGTTCCCAAAGAGCTTTAGAACAAGGCATAGTTTTCCCTGCTGGCTCTTTGGGCATGGGACCCATCTCCAGCCGTATGGCCATTTTTGTGCCTGGCGCGGCGCCAAGTGGGAAAGGGTGGCTTTGAGGCTGAAGGCAGCAGGAAAGCCCGCAGCCCCCAGGTCTGTGGGGCTACGCAAGCGGTTCCCAGAGACCTTTAGAACAAGGCATAGTTTCCCCTGCTGGCTCTTTGGGCATGGGACCCATCTCCAGCCATATGGCCATTTTTGTGCCTGGCCCGGCGCCAAGAGGGAAAGGGTGGTGTCGAGGCTAAAGGCAGCAGGAAAGCCCGCAGCCCCCAGGTCTGTGGGGCTACGCAAGCGGTTCCCAAAGAGCTTTAGAACAAGGCATAGTTTTCCCTGCTGGCTCTTTGGGCGGGGGACTCATCTCCAGCCGTATGGCCATTTTTGTGCATGGCGCAGCGCCAAGTGGGAAATGGTGGTATCGAGGCTGAAGGCAGCAGGAAAGCCCGCAGCCCCCACGTCTGTGGGGCTACGCAAGCGGTTCCCAAAGAGCTTTAGAACAAGGCATAGTTTTCCCTGCTGGCTCTTTGGGCATGGGACCCATCTCCACCCATAGGCCATTTTTGTGCCTGATAGGGCGCCAAGTGGGAAAGGGTGGCTTTGAGGCTGAAGACAGCAGGAAAGCCTGCAGCCCCCAGGTCTGTGGGGCTACGCAAGCGGTTCCCAAAGAGCTTTAGAACAAGGCATAGTTTTCCCTGCTGGCTCTTTGGGCGGGGGACCCATCTCCAGCCGTATGGCCATTTTTGTGCCTGGCGCGGTGCGTAGTGGGAAAGGGTGGTTTTGACGCTGAAGGCAGCAGGAAAGCCCGCAGCCCCCAGGTCTGTGGGGCTACGCAAGCGGTTCCCAAAGAGCTTTAGAACAAGGCATAGTTTTCCCTGCTGGCTCTTTGGGCGGGGGACCCATCTCCAGCCGTATGGCCATTTTTGTGCCTGATAGGGCGCCAAGTGGGAAAGGGTGGTGTCGAGGCTGAAGACAGCAGGAAAGCCCGCAGCCCCCACGTCTGTGGGGCCAAGCAAGCGGTTCCCAAAGAGCTTTAGAACAAGGCATAGTTTTCCCTGCTGTCTCTTTGGGCATGGGACCCATCTCCACCCATAGGCCATTTTTGTGCCTGATAGGGCGCCAAGTGGGAAAGGGTGGCTTTGAGGCTGAAGACAGCAGGAAAGCCTGCAGCTCCCAGGTCTGTGGGGCTACGCAAGCGGTTCCCAAAGAGCTTTAGAACAAGGCATAGTTTTCCCTGCTGGCTCTTTGGGCGGGGGACCCATCTCCAGCCGTATGGCCATTTTTGTGCCTGGCGCGGCGCCAAGTGGGAAAGGGTGGTGTCGAGGCTGAAGGCAGCAGGAAAGCCCGCAGCCCCCAGGTCTGTGAGGCTACGCAAGCGGTTCCCAAAGAGCTTTAGAACAAGGCATAGTTTTCCCTGCTGGCTCTTTTGGCAGGGGACCCATCTCCAGCCGTATGGCCATTTTTGTGCCTGGCGCGGTGCGTAGTGGCATAGGGTGGTTTTGAGGCTGAAGGCAGCCGGAAAGCCCGCAGCCCCCACGTCTGTGGGGCCAAGCAAGCGGTTCCCAGAGAGCTTTAGAACAAGGCATAGTTTTCCCTGCTGGCTCTTTGGGCATGGGACCCCTCTCCAGCCATAGGCCATTTTTGTAGCTAGCGCGACGCCAAGTGGGAAAGGGTGGCTTTGAGGCTGAAGGCAGCAGCAAAGCCCGCAGCCCCCAGGTCTGTGGGGCTACGCAAGCGGTTCCCAAAGAGCTTTAGAACAAGGCATAGTTTTCCCTGCTGGCTCTCTGGGCGGGGGACCCATCTCCAGCCGTATGGCCATTTTTGTGCCTGATAGGGCGCCAAGTGGGAAAGGGTGGTGTCGAGGCTGAAGACAGCAGGAAAGCCTGCAGCCCCCAGGTCTGTGGGGTTACGCAAGCGGTTCCCAAAGAGCTTTAGAACAAGGCATAGTTTTCCCTGCTGGCTCTTAGGGCGGGGGACCCATGTCCAGCCGTATGGCCATTTTTGAGCCTGGCGCGGCGCCAAGTGGGAAAGGGTGGTGTCGAGGCTGAAGGCAGCAGGAAAGCCCGCAGCCCCCACGTCTGTGGGGCCAAGCAAGCGGTTCCCAAAGAGCTTTAGAACAAGGCATAGTTTTCCCTGCTCGCTCTTTGGGCGGGGGACCCATCTCCAGCCGTATGGCCATTTTTGTGCCTGGCGAAGCCCCAAGAGGGAAAGGATGGCTTTGAATCTGAAGGCAGCAGGAAAGCCCGCAGCCCCCAGGTCTGTGGGGCTACGCAAGCGGTTCCCAAAGAGCTTTAGAACAAGGCATAGTTTTCCCTGCTGGCTCTCTGGGCGGGGGACCCATCTCCAGCCGTATGGCCATTTTTGAGCCTGGAGCAGTGCCAAGTGGGAAAGGGTGGTTTTGAGGGTGAAGGCAGCAGGAAAGCCCGCAGCCTCCAGGTCTGTGGGGCTACGCAAGCGGTTCCCAAAGAGCTTTAGAACAAGGCATAGTTTTCCCTGCTGGCTCTTTGGGCGGGGGACCCATCTCCAGCCGTATGGCCATTTTTGTGCCTGGCGCGGCGCCAAGTGGGAAAGGGTGGTGTCGAGGCTGAAGGCAGCAGGAAAGCCCGCAGCCCCCACGTCTGTGGGGCCAAGCAAGCGGTTCCCAAAGAGCTTTAGAACAAGGCATAGTTTTCCCTGCTGGCTCTTTGGGCCTGGGACCCATCTCCAGCCATAGGCCATTTTTGTGCTTGATAGGGCGCCAAGTGGGAAAGGGTTGCTTTGAGGCTGAAGACAGCAGGAAAGCCCGCAGCCCCCAGGTCTGTGGGGCTATGCAAGCGGTTCCCAAAGAGCTTTAGAACAAGGCATAGTTTTCCCTGCTGGCTCTCTGGGCGGGGGACCCATCTCCAGCCGTATGGCCATTTTTGAGCCTGGCGCGGCGCCAGGTGGGAAAGGGTGGCTTTGAGGCTGAAGGCAGGAGCAAAGCCCGCAACCCCCAGGTCTGTGGTGCTACGCAAGCGGTTCCCAAAGAGCTTTAGAACAAGACATAGTTTTCCCAGCTGGCTCTTAGGGCATGGGACCCATCTCCAGCCATAGGCCATTTTTGTGCCTGGCGCGGCGCCAAGTGGGAAAGGGTGCTGTCGAGGCTGAAGGCAGCAGGAAAGCCCGCAGCCCCAAGGTCTGTGGGGCTACGCAAGCGGTTCCCAAAGAGCTTTAGAACAAGGCATAGTTTTCCCTGCTGGCTCTTTGGGCGGGGGACCCATCTCCAGTCGTATGGCTATTTTTATGCCTGGCGCGTTGCGTAGTGGGAAAGGGTGGTTTTGAGGCTGAAGGCAGCAGGAAAGCCTGCAGCCCCCAGGTCTGTGGGGCTACGCAAGCGGTTCCCAAAGAGCTTTAGAACAAGGCATAGTTTTCCCTGCTGGCTCTTTGGGCGGGGGACCCATCTCCAGCCGTATATCCATTTTTGTGCCTGATGCGGCGCAAAGTGGGAAAGGGTGGCTTTGAGGCTGAAGGCAGCAGGAAAGCCCGCAGCCCCCAGGTCTGTGCGGCTACGCAAGCGGTTCCCAAAGAGCTTTAGAACAAGGCATAGTTTTCCCTGCTGGCTCTTTGGGCATGGGACCCATCTCCAGCCATAGGCCATTTTTGTGCCTGGCGCGGCGCCAAGAGGGAAAGGGTGGTGTCGAGGCTAAAGGCAGCAGGAAAGCCCGCAGCCCCCAGGTCTGTGGGGCTACGCAAGCGGTTCCCAAAGAGCTTTAGAACAAGGCATAGTTTTCCCTGCTGGCTCTTTGGGCGGGGGACCCATCTCCAGCCATATGGCCATTTTTGTGCATGGCGCAGCGCCAAGTGGGAAATGGTGGTATCGAGGCTGAAGGCAGCAGGAAAGCCCGCAGCCCCCAGGTCTGTGGGGCTACGCAAGCGGTTCCCAAAGAGCTTTAGAACAAGGCATAGTTTTCCCTGCTGGCTCTTTGGGCATGGGACCCATCTCCACCCATAGGCCATTTTTGTGCCTGATAGGGCGCCAAGTGGGAAAGGGTGGCTTTGAGGCTGAAGACAGCAGGAAAGCCTGCAGCCCCCAGGTCTGTGGGGCTACGCAAGCGGTTCCCAAAGAGCTTTAGAACAAGGCATAGTTTTCCCTGCTGGCTCTTTGGGTGGGGGACCCATCTCCAGCCGTATGGCTATTTTTGTGCCTGACGCGGTGCGTAGTGGCATAGGGTGGTTTTGAGGCTGAAGGCAGCAGCAAAGCCTGCAGCCCTAAGGTCTGTGGGGCTATGCAAGCCGTTCCCAAAGAGCTTTAGAACAAGGCATAGTTTTCCCTGCTGGCTCTTTGGGCGGGGGACCCATCTCCAGCCGTATGGCCATTTTTGTGCCTGGCGCGGTGCGTAGTGGGAAAGGGTGGTTTTGACGCTGAAGGCAGCAGGAAAGCCCGCAGCCCCCAGGTCTGTGGGGCTACGCAAGCGGTTCCCAAAGAGCTTTAGAACAAGGCATAGTTTTCCCTGCTGGCTCTTTGGGCGGGGGACCCATCTCCAGCCGTATGGCCATTTTTGTGCCTGGCGCGGCGCCAAGTGGGTAAGGGTGGTGTCGAGGCTGAAGGCAGCAGCAAAGCCTGCAGCCCCCAGGTCTGTGGGGCCAAGCAAGCGGTTCCCAAAGAGCTTTAGAACAAGGCATAGTTTTCCCTGCTGGCTCTTTGGGCATGGGACCCATCTCCAGCCGTATGGCCATTTTTGTCCCTGGCCCGGCGCCAAGTGGGAAAGGGTGCCTTTGAGGCTGAAGGCAGCAGCAAAGCCCGCAGCCCCCACGTCTGTGGGGCCAAGCAAGCGGTTCCCAAAGAGCTTTAGAACAAGGCATAGTTTTCCCTGCTCGCTCTTTGGGCGGGGGACCCATCTCCAGCCGTATGGCCATTTTTGAGCCTGGCGCGGCGCCAGGTGCGAAAGGGTGGCTTTGAGGCTGAAGGCAGCAGGAAAGCCCGCAGCCCCCAGGTCTGTGGGGCTACGCAAGCGGTTCCCAAAGAGCTTTAGAACAAGGCATAGTTTTCCCTGCTGGCTCTTTTGACAGGGGACCCATCTCCAGCCGTATGGCCATTTTTGTGCCTGGCCCGGCGCCAAGTGGGAAAGGGTGGCTTTGAGACTGAAGGCAGCAGGAAAGCCCGCAGCCCCCAGGTCTGTGGGGCTACGCAAGCGGTTCCCAAAGAGCTTTAGAACAAGGCATAGTTTTCCCTGCTGGCTCTTTGCGCGGGGGACCCATCTGCAGCCGTATGGCCATTTTTGAGCCTGGAGCAGTGCCAAGTGGGAAAGGGTGGTGTCGAGGCTGAAGGCAGCAGGAAAGCCCGCAGCCCCCAGGTCTCTGGGGCTACGCAAGCGGTTCCCAAAGAGCTTTAGAACAAGGCATAGTTTTCCCTGCTGGCTCTTTGGGCATGGGACCCATCTCCACCCATAGGCCATTTTTGTGCCTGATAGGGCGCCAAGTGAGAAAGGGTGGCTTTGAGGCTAAAGACAGCAGGAAAGCCTGCAGCCCCCAGGTCTGTGGGGCTACGCAAGCGGTTCCCAAAGAGCTTTAGAACAAGGCATAGTTTTCCCTGCTGGCTCTTTGGGTGGGGGACCCATCTCCAGCCGTATGGCTATTTTTGTGCCTGACGCGGTGCGTAGTGGCATAGGGTGGCTTTGAGGCTGAAGGCAGCAGGAAAGCCCGCAGCCCCCACGTCTGTGGGGCCAAGCAAGCGGTTCCCAAAGAGCTTTAGAACAAGGCATAGTTTTCCCTGCTGGCTCTTTGGGCGGGGGACCCATCTCCAGCCGTATGGCCATATTTGTGCCTGGCGCGGCGCCAAGTGGGAAAGGGTGGCTTTGAGGCTGAAGGCAGCAGCAAAGCCCGGAGCCCCCAGGTCTGTGGGGCTACGCAAGCGGTTCCCAGAGACCTTTAGAACAAGGCATAGTTTCCCCTGCTGGCTCTTTGTTCGGGGGACCCATCTCCAGCCATATGGCCATTTTTGTGCCTGGCCCGGCGCCAAGAGGGAAAGGGTGGTGTCGAGGCTAAAGGCAGCAGGAAAGCCCGCAGCCCCCAGGTCTGTGGGGCTACGCAAGCGGTTCCCAAAGAGCTTTAGAACAAGGCATAGTTTTCCCTGCTGGCTCTTTGGGCATGGGACCCATCTCCAGCCATATGGCCATTTTTGTGCCTGGCCCGGCGCCAAGAGGGAAAGGGTGGTGTCGAGGCTAAAGGCAGCAGGAAAGCCCGCAGCCCCCAGGTCTGTGGGGCTACGCAAGCGGTTCCCAAAGAGCTTTAGAACAAGGCATAGTTTTCCCTGCTGGCTCTTTGGGCGGGGGACTCATCTCCAGCCGTATGGCCATTTTTGTGCATGGCGCAGCGCCAAGTGGGAAATGGTGGTATCGAGGCTGAAGGCAGCAGGAAAGCCCGCAGCCCCCACGTCTGTGGGGCTACGCAAGCGGTTCCCAAAGAGCTTTAGAACAAGGCATAGTTTTCCCTGCTGGCTCTTTGGGCATGGGACCCATCTCCACCCATAGGCCATTTTTGTGCCTGATAGGGCGCCAAGTGGGAAAGGGTGGCTTTGAGGCTGAAGACAGCAGGAAAGCCTGCAGCCCCCAGGTCTGTGGGGCTACGCAAGCGGTTCCCAAAGAGCTTTAGAACAAGGCATAGTTTTCCCTGCTGGCTCTTTGGGTGGGGGACCCATCTCCAGCCGTATGGCTATTTTTGTGCCTGACGCGGTGCGTAGTGGCATAGGGTGGTTTTGAGGCTGAAGGCAGCAGGAAAGCCCGCAGCCCCCACGTCTGTGGGGCCAAGCAAGCGGTTCCCAAAGAGCTTTAGAACAAGGCATAGTTTTCCCTGCTGGCTCTTTGGGCGGGGGACCCATCTCCAGCCGTATGGCCATTTTTGTCCCTGGCCCGGCGCCAAGTGGGAAAGGGTGGTGTCGAGGCTGAAGGCAGCAGGAAAGCCCGCAGCCCCCAGGTCTGTGGGGCTACGCAAGCGGTTCCCAAAGAGCTTTAGAACAAGGCATAGTTTTCCCTGCTGGCTCTTTGGGCGGGGGACCCATCTCCAGCCGTATGGCCATTTTTGTGCCTGATAGGGCGCCAAGTGGGAAAGGGTGGTGTCGAGGCTGAAGGCAGCAGGAAAGCCCGCAGCCCCCAGGTCTGTGGGGCTACGCAAGCGGTTCCCAAAGAGCTTTAGAACAAGGCATAGTTTTCCCTGCTGGCTCTTTGGGTGGGGGACCCATCTCCAGACGTATGGCCATTTTTGTGCCTGGCGCGGTGCGTAGTGGCATAGGGTGGTTTTGAGGCTGAAGGCAGCAGGAAAGCCCGCAGCCCCCAGGTCTGTGGGGCCAAGCAAGCTGTTCCCAGAGAGCTTTAGAACAAGGCATAGTATTCCCTGCTGGCTCTTTGGGCGGGGGACCCATCTCCAGCCATATGGCCATTTTTGTGCCTGGCGCGGTGCGTAGTGGGAAAGGGTGGTTTTGAGGCTGAAGGCAGCAGGAAAGCCCGCAGCCCCCACGTCTCTGGGGCCAAGCAAGCGGTTCCCAAAGAGCTTTAGAACAAGGCATAGTTTTCCCTGCTGGCTCTTTGGGCATGGGACCCATCTCCAGCCATAGGCCATTTTTGTGCCTGGCGCGGCGCCAAGTGGGAAAGGGTGGCTTTGAGGCTGAAGGCAGCAGCAAAGCCCGCAGCCCCCAGGTCTGTGGGGCTACGCAAGCGGTTCCCAAAGAGCTTTAGAACAAGGCATAGTTTTCCCTGCTGGCTCTTTGGGCGGGGGACCCATCTCCAGCCGTATGGCCATTTTTGTGCCTGATAGGGCGCCAAGTGGGAAAGGGTGGTGTCGAGGCTGAAGACAGCAGGAAAGCCTGCAGCCCCCAGGTCTGTGGGGTTACGCAAGCGGTTCCCAAAGAGCTTTAGAACAAGGCATAGTTTTCCCTGCTGGCTCTTTGGGCGGGGGACCCATCTCCAGCCGTACGGCCATTTTTGTGCCTGGCGCGGCGCCAAGAGGGAAAGGGTGGCTTTGAGGCTGAAGGCAGGAGCAAAGCCTGCAGCCCCCAGGTCTGTGGGGCTACGCAAGCGGTTCCCAAAGAGCTTTAGAACAAGGCATAGTTTTCCCTGCTGGCTCTTAGGGCGGGGGACCCATCTCCAGCCGTATGGCCATTTTTGAGCCTGGCGCAGCGCCAAGTGGGAAAGGGTGGTGTCGAGCCTGAAGGCAGCAGGAAAGCCCGCAGCCCCCAGGTCTGTGGGGCTACGCAAGCGGTTCCCAAAGAGCTTTAGAACAAGGCATAGTTTTCCCTGCTCGCTCTTTGGGCGGGGGACCCATCTCCAGCCGTATGGCCATTTTTGTGCCTGGCGAAGCCCCAAGAGGGAAAGGGTGGCTTTGAATCTGAAGGCAGCAGGAAAGCCCGCAGCCCCCAGGTCTGTGGGGCTACGCAAGCGGTTCCCAAAGAGCTTTAGAACAAGGCATAGTTTTCCCTGCTGGCTCTTTTGGCAGGGGACCCATCTCCAGCCGTATGGCCATTTTTGTGCCTGGCGCGGTGCGTAGTGGGAAAGGGTGGTGTTGAGGATGAAGGCAGCAGCAAAGACTGCAGCCCCCAGGTCTGTGGGGCTACGCAAGCGGTTCCCAAAGAGCTTTAGAACAAGGCATAGTTTTCCCTGCTGGCTCTTTGGGCGGGGGACCCATCTCCAGCCGTATGGCCATTTTTGTGCCTGGCCCGGCGCCAAGTGGGAAAGGGTGGCTTTGAGGCTGAAGGCAGCAGCAAAGCCTGCAGCCCCCAGGTCTGTGGGGCTACGCAAGCGGTTCCCAAAGAGCTTTAGAACAAGGCATAATTTTCCCTGCTGGCTCTCTGGGCGGGGGACCCATCTGCAGCCGTATGGCCATTTTTGAGCCTGGAGCAGTGCCAAGTGGGAAAGGGTGGTGTCGAGGCTGAAGGCAGCAGGAAAGCCCGCAGCCCCCAGGTCTGTGGGGATACGCAAGCGGTTCCCAAAGAGCTTTAGAACAAGGCATAGTTTTCCCTGCTGGCTCTTTGGGCGGGGGACCCATCTCCAGCCGTATGGCCATTTTTGTGCCTGGCGCGGCGCCAAGTGGGAAAGGGTGGTGTCGAGGCTGAAGGCAGCAGGAAAGCCCGCAGCCCCCACGTATGTGGGGCCAAGCAAGCGGTTCCCAAAGAGCTTTAGAACAAGGCATAGTTTTCCCTGCTGGCTCTTTGGGCATGGGACCCATCTCCAGCCATAGGCCATTTTTGTGCTTGATAGGGCGCCAAGTGGGAAAGGGTGGCTTTGAGGCTGAAGGCAGCAGGAAAGCCTGCAGCCCCCAGGTCTGTGGGGCCAAGCAAGCGGTTCCCAAAGAGCTTTAGAACAAGGCGTAGTTTTCCCTGCTGGCTCTTTGGGCATGGGACCCATCTCCAGCCGTATGGCCATTTTTGTGCCTGGCCCGGCGCCAAGTGGAAAGGGTGGCTTTGAGGCTGAAGGCAGCAGGAAAGCCCGCAGCCCCCAGGTCTGTGGGGCTACGCAAGCGGTTCCCAAAGAGCTTTAGAACAAGGCATAGTTTTCCCTGCTGGCTCTTTGGGCGGGGGACCCATCTCCAGCCATATGGCCATTTTTGTGCCTGGCGAAGCCCCAAGTGCGAAAGGGTGGCTTTGAGGCTGAAGGCAGCAGGAAAGCCCGCAGCCCCCAGGTCTGTGGGGCTACGCAAGCGGTTCCCAAAGAGCTTTAGAACAAGGCATAGTTTTCCCTGCTGGCTCTTTTGGCAGGGGACCCATCTCCAGCCGTATGGCCATTTTTGAACCTGGAGCAGTGCCAAGTGGGAAAGGGTGGTGTCGAGGCTGAAGGCAGCAGGAAAGCCCGCAGCCCCCAGGTCTGTGGGGCTACGCAAGCAGTTCCCAAAGAGCTTTAGAACAAGGCATAGTTTTCCCTGCTGGCTCTTTGGGCGGGGGACCCATCTCCAGCCATGGGCCATTTTTGTGCCTGGCGCGGCGCCCAGTGGGAAAGGGTGGCTTTGAGGCTTGAAGGCAGCAGGAAAGCCCGCAGCCCCCACGTCTGTGGGGCTACGCAAGCGGTTCCCAAAGAGCTTTAGAACAAGGCATAATTTTCCCTGCTGGCTCTTTGGTCGGGGGACCCATCTCCAGCCATATGGCCATTTTTGTGCCTGGCGCAGCGCCAAGTGGGAAAGGGTGGTTTTGAGGCTGAAGGCAGCAGCAAAGCCTGCAGCCCCCAGGTCTGTGGGGCTACGCAAGCGGTTCCCAAAGAGCTTTAGAACAAGGCATAATTTTCCCTGCTGGCTCTTTGGGCGGGGGACCCATCTCCAGCCGTATGGCCATTTTTGTGCCTGGCCGGGGGCCAAGTGGGAAAGGGTGGTTTTGAGGCTGAAGGCAGCAGGAAAGCCCGCAGCCCCCACGTGTGTGGGGCTACGCAAGCGGTTCCCAAAGAGCTTTAGAACAAGGCATAGTTTTCCCTGCTGGCTCTTTGGGCATGGGACCCATCTCCAGCCATAGGCCATTTTTGTGCTTGATAGGGCGCCAAGTGGGAAAGGGTGGTGTCGAGGCTGAAGGCAGCAGGAAAGCCCGCAGCCCCCAGGTCTGTGCGGCTACGCAAGCGGTTCCCAAAGAGCTTTAGAACAAGGCATAATTTTCCCTGCTGGCTTTTTGGGCGGGGGACCCATCTCCAGACGTACGGCCATTTTTGTGCCTGGCGCGGCGCCAAGAGGGAAAGGGTGGTGTCGAGGCTAAAGGCAGCAGGAAAGCCCGCAGCCCCCAGGTCTGTGGAGCTACGCAAGCAGTTCCCAAAGAGCTTTAGAACAAGGCATAGTTTTCCCTGCTGGCTCTTTGGGTGGGGGACCCATCTCCAGCCGTATGGCTATTTTTGTGCCTGACGCGGTGCGTAGTGGCATAGGGTGGTTTTGAGGCTGAAGGCAGCAGGAAAGCCCGCAGCCCCCACGTCTGTGGGGCCAAGCAAGCGGTTCCCAAAGAGCTTTAGAACAAGGCATAGTTTTCCCTGCTGGCTCTTTGGGCGGGGGACCCATCTCCAGCCATAGGCCATTTTTGTGCCTGGCGCGGTGCGTAGTGGGAAAGGGTGGTTTTGACGCTGAAGGCAGCAGGAAAGCCCGCAGCCCCCAGGTCTGTGGGGCTACGCAAGCGGTTCACCAAAGAGCTTTAGAACAAGGCATAGTTTTCCCTGCTGGCTCTTTGGGCAGGGGACCCATCTCCAGCCGTATGGCCATTTTTGTCCCTGGCCCGGCGCCAAGTGGGAAAGGGTGGTGTTGAGGCTGAAGGCAGCAGCAAAGACTGCAGCCCCCAGGTCTGTGGGGCCAAGCAAGCGGTTCCCAAAGAGCTTTAGAACAAGGCATAGTTTTCCCTGCTGGCTCTTTGGGTGGGGGACCCATCTCCAGCCGTATGGCCATCTTTGTGCCTGGCGCGGCGCCAAGTGGGTAAGGGTGGTGTCGAGGCTGAAGGCAGCAGCAAAGCCTGCAGCCCCCAGGTCTGTGGGGCCAAGCAAGCGGTTCCCAAAGAGCTTTAGAACAAGGCATAGTTTTCCCTGCTGGCTCTTTGGGCATGGGACCCATCTCCAGCCGTATGGCCATTTTTGTCCCTGGCCCGGCGCCAAGTGGGAAAGGGTGGCTTTGAGGCTGAAGGCAGCAGGAAAGCCCGCAGCCCCCAGGTCTGTGGGGCTACGCAAGCGGTTCCCAAAGAGCTTTAGAACAAGGCCTAGTTTTCCCTGCTGGCTCTTTGGGCGGGGGACCCATCTCCAGCCGTATGGCCATTTTTGTGCCTGATAGGGCGCCAAGTGCGAAAAGGTGGTGTCGAGGCTGAAGACAGCAGGAAAGCCCGCAGCCCCCACGTCTGTGGGGCCAAGCAAGCGGTTCCCAAAGAGCTTTAGAACAAGGCATAGTTTTCCCTGCTGGCTCTTTGGGCATGGGACCCATCTCCACCCATAGGCCATTTTTGTGCCTGATAGGGCGCCAAGTGGGAAAGGGTGGCTTTGAGGCTGAAGACAGCAGGAAAGCCTGCAGCTCCCAGGTCTGTGGGGCTATGCAAGCGGTTCCCAAAGAGCTTTAGAACAAGGCATAGTTTTCCCTGCTGGCTCTTTGGGCGGGGGACCCATCTCCAGCCGTATGGCCATTTTTGTGCCTGGCGCGGCGCCAAGTGGGAAAGGGTGGTGTCGAGGCTGAAGGCAGCAGGAAAGCCCGCAGCCCCCAGGTCTGTGGGGCTACGCAAGCGGTTCCCAAAGAGCTTTAGAACAAGGCATAGTTTTCCCTGCTGGCTCTTTGGGTGGGGGACCCATCTCCAGACGTATGGCTATTTTTGTGCCTGGCGCGGTGCGTAGTGGCATAGGGTGGTTTTGAGGCTGAAGGCAGCAGGGAAGCCCGCAGCCCCCACGTCTGTGGGGCCAAGCAAGCGGTTCCCAGAGAGCTTTAGAACAAGGCATAGTTTTCCCTGCTGGCTCTTTGGGCGGGGGACCCATCTCCAGCCATATGGCCATTTTTGAGCCTGGAGCAGTGCCAAGTGGGAAAGGGTGGTGTCGAGGCTGAAGGCAGCAGGAAAGCCCGCAGCCCCCACGTCAGTGGGGCCAAGCAAGCGGTTCCCAAAGAGCTTTAGAACAAGGCATAGTTTTCCCTGCTGGCTCTTTGGGCATGGGACCCATCTCCAGCCATAGGCCATTTTTGTGCCTGGCGCGGCGCCAAGTGGGAAAGGGTGGCTTTGAGGCTGAAGGCAGCAGGAAAGCCCGCAGCCCCCAGGTCTGTGGGGCTACGCAAGCGGTTCCCAAAGAGCTTTAGAACAAGGCATAGTTTTCCCTGCTGGCTCTTTGGGCGGGGGACCCATCTCCAGCCGTATGGCCATTTTTGAGCCTGGCGCAGCGCCAAGTGGGAAAGGGTGGTGTCGAGCCTGAAGGCAGCAGGAAAGCCCGCAGCCCCCAGGTCTGTGGGGCTACGCAAGCGGTTCCCAAAGAGCTTTAGAACAAGGCATAGTTTTCCCTGCTCGCTCTTTGGGCGGGGGACCCATCTCCAGCCGTATGGCCATTTTTGTGCCTGGCGAAGCCCCAAGAGGGAAAGGGTGGCTTTGAATCTGAAGGCAGCAGGAAAGCCCGCAGCCCCCAGGTCTGTGGGGCTACGCAAGCGGTTCCCAAAGAGCTTTAGAACAAGGCATAGTTTTCCCTGCTGGCTCTTTTGGCAGGGGACCCATCTCCAGCCGTATGGCCATTTTTGTGCCTGGCGCGGTGCGTAGTGGGAAAGGGTGGTGTTGAGGCTGAAGGCAGCAGCAAAGACGGCAGCCCCCAGGTCTGTGGGGCCAAGCAAGCGGTTCCCAAAGAGCTTTAGAACAAGGCATAGTTTTCCCTGCTGGCTCTTTGGGCATGGGACCCATCTCCAGCCGTATGGCCATTTTTGTGCCTGGCCCGGCGCCAAGTGGGAAAGGGTGGCTTTGAGGCTGAAGGCAGCAGCAAAGCCCGCAGCCCCCAGGTCTGTGGGGCTACGCAAGCGGTTCCCAAAGAGCTTTAGAACAAGGCATAGTTTTCCCTGCTGGCTCTTTGGGCGGGGGACCCATCTCCAGCCGTATGACCATTTTTGTGCCTGGCGCGGCGCCAAGTGGGAAAGGGTGGTGTCGAGGCTGAAGGCAGCAGGAAAGCCCGCAGCCCCCACGTCTGTGGGGCCAAGCAAGCGGTTCCCAAAGAGCTTTAGAACAAGGCATAGTTTTCCCTGCTGGCTCTTTGGGCCTGGGACCCATCTCCAGCCATAGGCCATTTTTGTGCTTGATAGGGCGCCAAGTGGGAAAGGGTGGCTTTGAGGCTGAAGGCAGCAGGAAAGCCTGCAGCCCCCAGGTCTGTGGGGCTACGCAAGCAGTTCCCAAAGAGCTTTAGAACAAGGCATAGTTTTCCCTGCTGGCTCTTTGTTCGGGGGACCCATCTCCAGCCATAGGCCATTTTTGTGCCTGGCCCGGCGCCCAGTGGGAAAGGGTGGCTTTGAGGCTTGAAGGCAGCAGGAAAGCCCGCAGCCCCCAGGTCTGTGGGGCTACGCAAGCGGTTCCCAAAGAGCTTTAGAACAAGGCATAGTTTTCCCTGCTGGCTCTCTGGGAGGGGGACCCATCTCCAGCCGTATGGCCATTTTTGAGCCTGGCGCGGCGCCAAGTGGGAAAGGGTTGTGTCGAGGCTAAAGGCAGCAGGAAAGCCCGCAGCCCCCAGGTCTGTGGGGCTACGCAAGCGGTTCCCAAAGAGCTTTAGAACAAGGCATAATTTTCCCTGCTGGCTCTTTGGGCGGGGGACCCATCTCCAGCTGTATGGCCATTTTTGTGCCTGGCGCAGCGCCAAGTGGGAAAGGGTGGTTTTGAGGCTGAAGGCAGCAGGAAAGCCTGCAGCCCCCAGGTCTGTGGGGCTACGCAAGCGGTTCCCAAAGAGCTTTAGAACAAGGCATAGTTTTCCCTGCTGGCTCTTTGGGCGGGGGACCCATCTCCAGCCGTATGGCCATTTTTGTGCCTGGCCGGGGGCCAAGTGGGAAAGGGTGGTTTTGAGGCTGAAGGCAGCAGGAAAGCCCGCAGCCCCCAGGTGTGTGGGGCTACGCAAGCGGTTCCCAAAGAGCTTTAGAACAAGGCATAGTTTTCCCTGCTGGCTCTTTGGGCATGGGACCCATCTCCAGCCATAGGCCATTTTTGTGCTTGATAGGGCGCCAAGTGGGAAAGGGTTGCTTTGAGGCTGAAGACAGCAGGAAAGCCCGCAGCCCCCAGGTCTGTGGGGCTACGCAAGCGGTTCCCAAAGAGCTTTAGAACAAGGCATAGTTTTCGCTGCTGGCTCTCTGGGCGGGGGACCCATCTCCAGCCGTATGGCCATTTTTGAGCCTGGCGCGGCGCCAGGTGGGAAAGGGTGGCTTTGAGGCTGAAGGCAGGAGCAAAGCCTGCAGCCCCCAGGTCTGTGGTGCTACGCAAGCGGTTCCCAAAGAGCTTTAGAACAAGGCATAGTTTTCCCAGCTGGCTCTTAGGGCATGGGACCCATCTCCAGCCATAGGCCATTTTTGTGCCTGGCGCGAAGCCAAGTGGGAAAGGGTGCTGTCGAGGCTGAAGGCAGCAGGAAAGCCCGCAGCCCCAAGGTCTGTGGGGCTACGCAAGCGGTTCCCAAAGAGCTTTAGAACAAGGCATAGTTTTCCCTGCTGGCTCTTTGGGCGGGGGACCCATCTCCAGTCGTATGGCTATTTTTATGCCTGGCGTGTTGCGTAGTGGGAAAGGGTGGTTTTGAGGCTGAAGGCAGCAGGAAAGCCTGCAGCCCCCAGGTCTGTGGGGCTACGCAAGCGGTTCCCAAAGAGCTTTAGAACAAGGCAGAGTTTTCCCTGCTGGCTCTTTGGGCGGGGGACCCATCTCCAGCCGTATGGCCATTTTTGTGCCTGGCGCGGCGCCAAGTGGGTAAGGGTGGTGTCGAGGCTGAAGGCAGCAGCAAAGCCTGCAGCCCCCACGTCTGTGGGGCCAAGCAAGCGGTTCCCAAAGAGCTTTAGAACAAGGCATAGTTTTCCCTGCTGGCTCTTTGGGCATGGGACCCATCTCCAGCCGTATGGCCATTTTTGTCCCTGGCCCGGCGCCAAGTGGAAAGGGTGGCTTTGAGGCTGAAGGCAGCAGGAAAGCCCGCAGCCCCCAGGTCTGTGGGGCTACGCAAGCGGTTCCCAAAGAGCTTTAGAACAAGGCATATTTTTCCCTACTGGCTCTTTTGGCAGGGGACCCATCTCCAGCCGTATGGCCATTTTTGTGCCTGGCCCGGCGCCAAGTGGGAAAGGGTGGCTTTGAGACTGAAGGCAGCAGGAAAGCCCGCAGCCCCCAGGTCTGTGGGGCTACGCAAGCGGTTCCCAAAGAGCTTTAGAACAAGGCATAGTTTTCCCTGCTGGCTCTCTGGGCGGGGGACCCATCTCCAGCCATAGGCCATTTTTGTGCCTGGCCCGGCGCCCAGTGGGAAAGGGTGGCTTTGAGGCTTGAAGGCAGCAGGAAAGCCCGCAGCCCCCAGGTCTGTGGGGCTACGCAAGCGGTTCCCAAAGAGCTTTAGAACAAGGCATAGTTTTCCCTGCTGGCTCTCTGGGAGGGGGACCCATCTCCAGCCGTATGGCCATTTTTGTGCCTGGCGCGGCGCCAAGTGGGAAAGGGTTGTGTCGAGGCTAAAGGCAGCAGGAAAGCCCGCAGCCCCCAGGTCTGTGGGGCTACGCAAGCGGTTCCCAAAGAGCTTTAGAACAAGGCATAATTTTCCCTGCTGGCTCTTTGGGCGGGGGACCCATCTCCAGCTGTATGGCCATTTTTGTGCCTGGCGCAGCGCCAAGTGGGAAAGGGTGGTTTTGAGGCTGAAGGCAGCAGCAAAGCCTGCAGCCCCCAGGTCTGTGGGGCTACGCAAGCGGTTCCCAAAGAGCTTTAGAACAAGGCATAGTTTTCCCTGCTGGCTCTTTGGGCGGGGGACCCATCTCCAGCCGTATGGCCATTTTTGTGCCTGGCCGGGGCCAAGTGGGAAAGGGTGGTTTTGAGGCTGAAGGCAGCAGGAAAGCCCGCAGCCCCCAGGTGTGTGGGGCTACGCAAGCGGTTCCCAAAGAGCTTTAGAACAAGGCATAGTTTTCCCAGCTGGCTCTTAGGGCATGGGACCCATCTCCAGCCATAGGCCATTTTTGTGCCTGGCGCGAAGCCAAGTGGGAAAGGGTGCTGTCGAGGCTGAAGGCAGCAGGAAAGCCCGCAGCCCCAAGGTCTGTGGGGCTACGCAAGCGGTTCCCAAAGAGCTTTAGAACAAGGCATAGTTTTCCCTGCTGGCTCTTTGGGCGGGGGACCCATCTCCAGTCGTATGGCTATTTTTATGCCTGGCGTGTTGCGTAGTGGGAAAGGGTGGTTTTGAGGCTGAAGGCAGCAGGAAAGCCTGCAGCCCCCAGGTCTGTGGGGCTACGCAAGCGGTTCCCAAAGAGCTTTAGAACAAGGCATAGTTTTCCCTGCTGGCTCTTTGGGCGGGGGACCCATCTCCAGCCGTATGGCCATTTTTGAGCCTGGCGCGGCGCCAAGTGGGAAAGGGTGGTGTCGAGGCTGAAGGCAGCAGGAAAGCCCGCAGCCCCCAGGTCTTTGGGGCTACGCAAGCGGTTCCCAAAGAGCTTTAGAACAAGGCATAGTTTTCCCTGCTCGCTCTTTGGGCGGGGGACCCATCTCCAGCCGTACGGCCATTTTTGTGCCTGGCGCGGCGCCAAGAGGGAAAGGGTGGTGTCGAGGCTAAAGGCAGCAGGAAAGCCCGCAGCCCCCAGGTCTGTGGGGCTACGCAAGCGGTTCCCAAAGAGCTTTAGAACAAGGCATAGTTTTCCCTGCTGGCTCTTTGGGCGGGGGACCCATCTCCAGCCGTATGGCCATTTTCGTGCCTGGCGCGGCGCCAAGTGGGAAAGGGTGGTGTCGAGGCTGAAGGCAGCAGGAAAGCCCGCAGCCCCCACGTCTGTGGGGCCAAGCAAGCGGTTCCCAAAGAGCTTTAGAACAAGGCATAGTTTTCCCTGCTGGCTCTTTGGGCCTGGGACCCATCTCCAGCCATAGGCCATTTTTGTGCTTGATAGGGCGCCAAGTGGGAAAGGGTGGCTTTGAGGCTGAAGGCAGCAGGAAAGCCCGCAGCCCCCAGGTCTGTGGGGCTACGCAAGCAGTTCCCAAAGAGCTTTAGAACAAGGCATAGTTTTCCCTGCTGGCTCTTTGTTCGGGGGACCCATCTCCAGCCATAGGCCATTTTTGTGCCTGGCCCGGCGCCCAGTGGAAAGGGTGGCTTTGAGGCTTGAAGGCAGCAGGAAAGCCCGCAGCCCCCAGGTCTGTGGGGCTACGCAAGCGGTTCCCAAAGAGCTTTAGAACAAGGCATAGTTTTCCCTGCTGGCTCTCTGGGCGGGGGACCCATCTCCAGCCGTATGGCCATTTTTGAGCCTGGCGCGGCGCCAGGTGGGAAAGGGTGGCTTTGAGGCTGAAGGCAGCAGGAAAGCCCGCAGCCCCCAGGTCTGTGCGGCTACGCAAGCGGTTCCCAAAGAGCTTTAGAACAAGGCATAGTTTTCCCTGCTGGCTCTTTGGGCATGGGACCCATCTCCAGCCATAGGCCATTTTTGTGCCTGGCCCGGCGCCAAGAGGGAAAGGGTGGTGTCGAGGCTAAAGGCAGCAGGAAAGCCCGCAGCCCCCAGGTCTGTGGGGCTACGCAAGCGGTTCCCAAAGAGCTTTAGAACAAGGCATAGTTTTCCCTGCTGGCTCTTTCGGCGGGGGACCCATCTCCAGCCATATGGCCATTTTTGTGCATGGCGCAGCGCCAAGTGGGAAATGGTGGTATCGAGGCTGAAGGCAGCAGGAAAGCCCGCAGCCCCCACGTCTGTGGGGCTACGCAAGCGGTTCCCAAAGAGCTTTAGAACAAGGCATAGTTTTCCCTGCTGGCTCTTTGGGCATGGGACCCATCTCCACCCATAGGCCATTTTTGTGCCTGATAGGGCGCCAAGTGGGAAAGGGTGGCTTTGAGGCTGAAGACAGCAGGAAAGCCTGCAGCCCCCAGGTCTGTGGGGCTACGCAAGCGGTTCCCAAAGAGCTTTAGAACAAGGCATAGTTTTCCCTGCTGGCTCTTTGGGTGGGGGACCCATCTCCAGCCGTATGGCTATTTTTGTGCCTGACGCGGTGCGTAGTGGCATAGGGTGGTTTTGAGGCTGAAGGCAGCAGGAGAGCCCGCAGCCCCCACGTCTGTGGGGCCAAGCAAGCGGTTCCCAAAGAGCTTTAGAACAAGGCATAGTTTTCCCTGCTGGCTCTTTGGGCGGGGGACCCATCTCCAGCCGTATGGCCATTTTTGTGCCTGGCGCGGTGAGTAGTGGGAAAGGGTGGTTTTGACGCTGAAGGCAGCAGGAAAGCCCGCAGCCCCCAGGTCTGAGGGGCTACGCAAGCGGTTCCCAAAGAGCTTTAGAACAAGGCATAGTTTTCCCTGCTGGCTCTTTGGGCGGGGGACCCATCTCCAGCCGTATGGCCATTTTTGTGCCTGGCGCGGCGCCAAGTGGGTAAGGGTGGTGTCGAGGCTGAAGGCAGCAGGAAAGCCTGCAGCCCCCAGGTCTGTGGGGCCAAGCAAGCGGTTCCCAAAGAGCTTTAGAACAAGGCATAGTTTTCCCTGCTGGCTCTTTGGGCATGGGACCCATCTCCAGCCGTATGGCCATTTTTGTGCCTGGCGCGGCGCCAAGTGGGAAAGGGTGGCTTTGAGGCTGAAGGCAGCAGGAAAGCCCGCAGCCCCCAGGTCTGTGGGGCTACGCAAGCGGTTCCCAGAGACCTTTAGAACAAGGCATAGTTTCCCCTGCTGGCTCTTTGGGCATGGGACCCATCTCCAGCCATATGGCCATTTTTGTGCCTGGCCCGGCGCCAAGAGGGAAAGGGTGGTGTCGAGGCTAAAGGCAGCAGGAAAGCCTGCAGCCCCCAGGTCTGTGGGGCTACGCAAGCGGTTCCCAAAGAGCTTTAGAACAAGGCATAGTTTTCCCTGCTGGCTCTTTGGGCATGGGACCCATCTCCAGCCATATGGCCATTTTTGTGCCTGGCCCGGCGCCAAGAGGGAAAGGGTGGTGTCGAGGCTAAAGGCAGCAGGAAAGCCCGCAGCCCCCAGGTCTGTGGGGCTACGCAAGCGGTTCCCAAAGAGCTTTAGAACAAGGCATAGTTTTCCCTGCTGGCTCTTTGGGCGGGGGACTCATCTCCAGCCGTATGGCCATTTTTGTGCATGGCGCAGCGCCAAGTGGGAAATGGTGGTATCGAGGCTGAAGGCAGCAGGAAAGCCCGCAGCCCCCACGTCTGTGGGGCTACGCAAGCGGTTCCCAAAGAGCTTTAGAACAAGGCATAGTTTTCCCTGCTGGCTCTTTGGGCATGGGACCCATCTCCACCCATAGGCCATTTTTGTGCCTGATAGGGCGCCAAGTGGGAAAGGGTGGCTTTGAGGCTGAAGACAGCAGGAAAGCCTGCAGCCCCCAGGTCTGTGGGGCTACGCAAGCGGTTCCCAAAGAGCTTTAGAACAAGGCATATTTTTCCCTGCTGGCTCTTTGGGCGGGGGACCCATCTCCAGCCGTATGGCCATTTTTGTGCCTGGCGCGGTGCGTAGTGGGAAAGGGTGGTTTTGACGCTGAAGGCAGCAGGAAAGCCCGCAGCCCCCAGGTCTGTGGGGCTACGCAAGCGGTTCCCAAAGAGCTTTAGAACAAGGCATAGTTTTCCCTGCTGGCTCTTTGGGCGGGGGACCCATCTCCAGCCGTATGGCCATTTTTGTGCCTGATAGGGCGCCAAGTGGGAAAGGGTGGTGTCGAGGCTGAAGACAGCAGGAAAGCCCGCAGCCCCCACGTGTGTGGGGCCAAGCAAGCGGTTCCCAAAGAGCTTTAGAACAAGGCATAGTTTTCCCTGCTGTCTCTTTGGGCATGGGACCCATCTCCACCCATAGGCCATTTTTGTGCCTGATAGGGCGCCAAGTGGGAAAGGGTGGCTTTGAGGCTGAAGACAGCAGGAAAGCCTGCAGCTCCCAGGTCTGTGGGGCTACGCAAGCGGTTCCCAAAGAGCTTTAGAACAAGGCATAGTTTTCCCTGCTGGCTCTTTGGGTGGGGGACCCATCTCCAGCCGTATGGCCATTTTTGTGCCTGGCGCGGCGCCAAGTGGGAAAGGGTGGTGTCGAGGCTGAAGGCAGCAGGAAAGCCCGCAGCCCCCAGGTCTGTGAGGCTACGCAAGCGGTTCCCAAAGAGCTTTAGAACAAGGCATAGTTTTCCCTGCTGGCTCTTTTGGCAGGGGACCCATCTCCAGCCGTATGGCCATTTTTGTGCCTGGCGCGGTGCGTAGTGGCATAGGGTGGTTTTGAGGCTGAAGGCAGCCGGAAAGCCCGCAGCCCCCACGTCTGTGGGGCCAAGCAAGCGGTTCCCAGAGAGCTTTAGAACAAGGCATAGTTTTCCCTGCTGGCTCTTTGGGCATGGGACCCCTCTCCAGCCATAGGCCATTTTTGTAGCTAGCGCGACGCCAAGTGGGAAAGGGTGGCTTTGAGGCTGAAGGCAGCAGCAAAGCCCGCAGCCCCCAGGTCTGTGGGGCTACGCAAGCGGTTCCCAAAGAGCTTTAGAACAAGGCATAGTTTTCCCTGCTGGCTCTCTGGGCGGGGGACCCATCTCCAGCCGTATGGCCATTTTTGTGCCTGATAGGGCGCCAAGTGGGAAAGGGTGGTGTCGAGGCTGAAGACAGCAGGAAAGCCTGCAGCCCCCAGGTCTGTGGGGTTACGCAAGCGGTTCCCAAAGAGCTTTAGAACAAGGCATAGTTTTCCCTGCTGGCTCTTTGGGCGGGGGACCCATCTCCAGCCGTATGGCCATTTTTGAGCCTGGCGCGGCGCCAGGTGGGAAAGGGTGGCTTTGAGGCTGAAGGCAGGAGCAAAGCCTGCAGCCCCCAGGTCTGTGGGGCTACGCAAGCGGTTCCCAAAGAGCTTTAGAACAAGGCATAGTTTTCCCTGCTGGCTCTTAGGGCGGGGGACCCATGTCCAGCCGTATGGCCATTTTTGAGCCTGGCGCGGCGCCAAGTGGGAAAGGGTGGTGTCGAGGCTGAAGGCAGCAGGAAAGCCCGCAGCCCCCACGTCTGTGGGGCCAAGCAAGCGGTTCCCAAAGAGCTTTAGAACAAGGCATAGTTTTCCCTGCTCGCTCTTTGGGCGGGGGACCCATCTCCAGCCGTATGGCCATTTTTGTGCCTGGCGAAGCCCCAAGAGGGAAAGGATGGCTTTGAATCTGAAGGCAGCAGGAAAGCCCGCAGCCCCCAGGTCTGTGGGGCTACGCAAGCGGTTCCCAAAGAGCTTTAGAACAAGGCATAGTTTTCCCTGCTGGCTCTCTGGGCGGGGGACCCATCTCCAGCCGTATGGCCATTTTTGAGCCTGGAGCAGTGCCAAGTGGGAAAGGGTGGTTTTGAGGGTGAAGGCAGCAGGAAAGCCCGCAGCCTCCAGGTCTGTGGGGCTACGCAAGCGGTTCCCAAAGAGCTTTAGAACAAGGCATAGTTTTCCCTGCTGGCTCTTTGGGCGGGGGACCCATCTCCAGCCGTATGGCCATTTTTGTGCCTGGCGCGGCGCCAAGTGGGAAAGGGTGGTGTCGAGGCTGAAGGCAGCAGGAAAGCCCGCAGCCCCCACGTCTGTGGGGCCAAGCAAGCGGTTCCCAAAGAGCTTTAGAACAAGGCATAGTTTTCCCTGCTGGCTCTTTGGGCCTGGGACCCATCTCCAGCCATAGGCCATTTTTGTGCTTGATAGGGCGCCAAGTGGGAAAGGGTTGCTTTGAGGCTGAAGACAGCAGGAAAGCCCGCAGCCCCCAGGTCTGTGGGGCTATGCAAGCGGTTCCCAAAGAGCTTTAGAACAAGGCATAGTTTTCCCTGCTGGCTCTCTGGGCGGGGGACCCATCTCCAGCCGTATGGCCATTTTTGAGCCTGGCGCGGCGCCAGGTGGGAAAGGGTGGCTTTGAGGCTGAAGGCAGGAGCAAAGCCCGCAACCCCCAGGTCTGTGGTGCTACGCAAGCGGTTCCCAAAGAGCTTTAGAACAAGACATAGTTTTCCCAGCTGGCTCTTAGGGCATGGGACCCATCTCCAGCCATAGGCCATTTTTGTGCCTGGCGCGGCGCCAAGTGGGAAAGGGTGCTGTCGAGGCTGAAGGCAGCAGGAAAGCCCGCAGCCCCAAGGTCTGTGGGGCTACGCAAGCGGTTCCCAAAGAGCTTTAGAACAAGGCATAGTTTTCCCTGCTGGCTCTTTGGGCGGGGGACCCATCTCCAGTCGTATGGCTATTTTTATGCCTGGCGCGTTGCGTAGTGGGAAAGGGTGGTTTTGAGGCTGAAGGCAGCAGGAAAGCCTGCAGCCCCCAGGTCTGTGGGGCTACGCAAGCGGTTCCCAAAGAGCTTTAGAACAAGGCATAGTTTTCCCTGCTGGCTCTTTGGGCGGGGGACCCATCTCCAGCCGTATATCCATTTTTGTGCCTGATGCGGCGCAAAGTGGGAAAGGGTGGCTTTGAGGCTGAAGGCAGCAGGAAAGCCCGCAGCCCCCAGGTCTGTGCGGCTACGCAAGCGGTTCCCAAAGAGCTTTAGAACAAGGCATAGTTTTCCCTGCTGGCTCTTTGGGCATGGGACCCATCTCCAGCCATAGGCCATTTTTGTGCCTGGCGCGGCGCCAAGAGGGAAAGGGTGGTGTCGAGGCTAAAGGCAGCAGGAAAGCCCGCAGCCCCCAGGTCTGTGGGGCTACGCAAGCGGTTCCCAAAGAGCTTTAGAACAAGGCATAGTTTTCCCTGCTGGCTCTTTGGGCGGGGGACCCATCTCCAGCCATATGGCCATTTTTGTGCATGGCGCAGCGCCAAGTGGGAAATGGTGGTATCGAGGCTGAAGGCAGCAGGAAAGCCCGCAGCCCCCAGGTCTGTGGGGCTACGCAAGCGGTTCCCAAAGAGCTTTAGAACAAGGCATAGTTTTCCCTGCTGGCTCTTTGGGCATGGGACCCATCTCCACCCATAGGCCATTTTTGTGCCTGATAGGGCGCCAAGTGGGAAAGGGTGGCTTTGAGGCTGAAGACAGCAGGAAAGCCTGCAGCCCCCAGGTCTGTGGGGCTACGCAAGCGGTTCCCAAAGAGCTTTAGAACAAGGCATAGTTTTCCCTGCTGGCTCTTTGGGTGGGGGACCCATCTCCAGCCGTATGGCTATTTTTGTGCCTGACGCGGTGCGTAGTGGCATAGGGTGATTTTGAGGCTGAAGGCAGCAGCAAAGCCTGCAGCCCTAAGGTCTGTGGGGCTATGCAAGCCGTTCCCAAAGAGCTTTAGAACAAGGCATAGTTTTCCCTGCTGGCTCTTTGGGCGGGGGACCCATCTCCAGCCGTATGGCCATTTTTGTGCCTGGCGCGGTGCGTAGTGGGAAAGGGTGGTTTTGACGCTGAAGGCAGCAGGAAAGCCCGCAGCCCCCAGGTCTGTGGGGCTACGCAAGCGGTTCCCAAAGAGCTTTAGAACAAGGCATAGTTTTCCCTGCTGGCTCTTTGGGCGGGGGACCCATCTCCAGCCGTATGGCCATTTTTGTGCCTGGCGCGGCGCCAAGTGGGTAAGGGTGGTGTCGAGGCTGAAGGCAGCAGCAAAGCCTGCAGCCCCCAGGTCTGTGGGGCCAAGCAAGCGGTTCCCAAAGAGCTTTAGAACAAGGCATAGTTTTCCCTGCTGGCTCTTTGGGCATGGGACCCATCTCCAGCCGTATGGCCATTTTTGTCCCTGGCCCGGCGCCAAGTGGGAAAGGGTGCCTTTGAGGCTGAAGGCAGCAGGAAAGCCCGCAGCCCCCACGTCTGTGGGGCCAAGCAAGCGGTTCCCAAAGAGCTTTAGAACAAGGCATAGTTTTCCCTGCTCGCTCTTTGGGCGGGGGACCCATCTCCAGCCGTATGGCCATTTTTGAGCCTGGCGCGGCGCCAGGTGCGAAAGGGTGGCTTTGAGGCTGAAGGCAGCAGGAAAGCCCGCAGCCCCCAGGTCTGTGGGGCTACGCAAGCGGTTCCCAAAGAGCTTTAGAACAAGGCATAGTTTTCCCTGCTGGCTCTTTTGACAGGGGACCCATCTCCAGCCGTATGGCCATTTTTGTGCCTGGCCCGGCGCCAAGTGGGAAAGGGTGGCTTTGAGACTGAAGGCAGCAGGAAAGCCCGCAGCCCCCAGGTCTGTGGGGCTACGCAAGCGGTTCCCAAAGAGCTTTAGAACAAGGCATAGTTTTCCCTGCTGGCTCTTTGCGCGGGGGACCCATCTGCAGCCGTATGGCCATTTTTGAGCCTGGAGCAGTGCCAAGTGGGAAAGGGTGGTGTCGAGGCTGAAGGCAGCAGGAAAGCCCGCAGCCCCCAGGTCTCTGGGGCTACGCAAGCGGTTCCCAAAGAGCTTTAGAACAAGGCATAGTTTTCCCTGCTGGCTCTTTGGGCATGGGACCCATCTCCACCCATAGGCCATTTTTGTGCCTGATAGGGCGCCAAGTGAGAAAGGGTGGCTTTGAGGCTAAAGACAGCAGGAAAGCCTGCAGCCCCCAGGTCTGTGGGGCTACGCAAGCGGTTCCCAAAGAGCTTTAGAACAAGGCATAGTTTTCCCTGCTGGCTCTTTGGGTGGGGGACCCATCTCCAGCCGTATGGCTATTTTTGTGCCTGACGCGGTGCGTAGTGGCATAGGGTGGCTTTGAGGCTGAAGGCAGCAGGAAAGCCCGCAGCCCCCACGTCTGTGGGGCCAAGCAAGCGGTTCCCAAAGAGCTTTAGAACAAGGCATAGTTTTCCCTGCTGGCTCTTTGGGCGGGGGACCCATCTCCAGCCGTATGGCCATATTTGTGCCTGGCGCGGCGCCAAGTGGGAAAGGGTGGCTTTGAGGCTGAAGGCAGCAGCAAAGCCCGGAGCCCCCAGGTCTGTGGGGCTACGCAAGCGGTTCCCAGAGACCTTTAGAACAAGGCATAGTTTCCCCTGCTGGCTCTTTGTTCGGGGGACCCATCTCCAGCCATATGGCCATTTTTGTGCCTGGCCCGGCGCCAAGAGGGAAAGGGTGGTGTCGAGGCTAAAGGCAGCAGGAAAGCCCGCAGCCCCCAGGTCTGTGGGGCTACGCAAGCGGTTCCCAAAGAGCTTTAGAACAAGGCATAGTTTTCCCTGCTGGCTCTTTGGGCATGGGACCCATCTCCAGCCATATGGCCATTTTTGTGCCTGGCCCGGCGCCAAGAGGGAAAGGGTGGTGTCGAGGCTAAAGGCAGCAGGAAAGCCCGCAGCCCCCAGGTCTGTGGGGCTACGCAAGCGGTTCCCAAAGAGCTTTAGAACAAGGCATAGTTTTCCCTGCTGGCTCTTTGGGCGGGGGACTCATCTCCAGCCGTATGGCCATTTTTGTGCATGGCGCAGCGCCAAGTGGGAAATGGTGGTATCGAGGCTGAAGGCAGCAGGAAAGCCCGCAGCCCCCACGTCTGTGGGGCTACGCAAGCGGTTCCCAAAGAGCTTTAGAACAAGGCATAGTTTTCCCTGCTGGCTCTTTGGGCATGGGACCCATCTCCACCCATAGGCCATTTTTGTGCCTGATAGGGCGCCAAGTGGGAAAGGGTGGCTTTGAGGCTGAAGACAGCAGGAAAGCCTGCAGCCCCCAGGTCTGTGGGGCTACGCAAGCGGTTCCCAAAGAGCTTTAGAACAAGGCATAGTTTTCCCTGCTGGCTCTTTGGGTGGGGGACCCATCTCCAGCCGTATGGCTATTTTTGTGCCTGACGCGGTGCGTAGTGGCATAGGGTGGTTTTGAGGCTGAAGGCAGCAGGAAAGCCCGCAGCCCCCACGTCTGTGGGGCCAAGCAAGCGGTTCCCAAAGAGCTTTAGAACAAGGCATAGTTTTCCCTGCTGGCTCTTTGGGCGGGGGACCCATCTCCAGCCGTATGGCCATTTTTGTCCCTGGCCCGGCGCCAAATGGGAAAGGGTGGTGTCGAGGCTGAAGGCAGCAGGAAAGCCCGCAGCCCCCAGGTCTGTGGGGCTACGCAAGCGGTTCCCAAAGAGCTTTAGAACAAGGCATAGTTTTCCCTGCTGGCTCTTTGGGCGGGGGACCCATCTCCAGCCGTATGGCCATTTTTGTGCCTGATAGGGCGCCAAGTGGGAAAGGGTGGTGTCGAGGCTGAAGGCAGCAGGAAAGCCCGCAGCCCCCAGGTCTGTGGGGCTACGCAAGCGGTTCCCAAAGAGCTTTAGAACAAGGCATAGTTTTCCCTGCTGGCTCTTTGGGTGGGGGACCCATCTCCAGACGTATGGCCATTTTTGTGCCTGGCGCGGTGCGTAGTGGCATAGGGTGGTTTTGAGGCTGAAGGCAGCAGGAAAGCCCGCAGCCCCCAGGTCTGTGGGGCCAAGCAAGCGGTTCCCAGAGAGCTTTAGAACAAGGCATAGTATTCCCTGCTGGCTCTTTGGGCGGGGGACCCATCTCCAGCCATATGGCCATTTTTGTGCCTGGCGCGGTGCGTAGTGGGAAAGGGTGGTTTTGAGGCTGAAGGCAGCAGGAAAGCCCGCAGCCCCCACGTCTCTGGGGCCAAGCAAGCGGTTCCCAAAGAGCTTTAGAACAAGGCATAGTTTTCCCTGCTGGCTCTTTGGGCATGGGACCCATCTCCAGCCATAGGCCATTTTTGTGCCTGGCGCGGCGCCAAGTGGGAAAGGGTGGCTTTGAGGCTGAAGGCAGCAGCAAAGCCCGCAGCCCCCAGGTCTGTGGGGCTACGCAAGCGGTTCCCAAAGAGCTTTAGAACAAGGCATAGTTTTCCCTGCTGGCTCTTTGGGCGGGGGACCCATCTCCAGCCGTATGGCCATTTTTGTGCCTGATAGGGCGCCAAGTGGGAAAGGGTGGTGTCGAGGCTGAAGACAGCAGGAAAGCCTGCAGCCCCCAGGTCTGTGGGGTTACGCAAGCGGTTCCCAAAGAGCTTTAGAACAAGGCATAGTTTTCCCTGCTGGCTCTTTGGGCGGGGGACCCATCTCCAGCCGTACGGCCATTTTTGTGCCTGGCGCGGCGCCAAGAGGGAAAGGGTGGCTTTGAGGCTGAAGGCAGGAGCAAAGCCTGCAGCCCCCAGGTCTGTGGGGCTACGCAAGCGGTTCCCAAAGAGCTTTAGAACAAGGCATAGTTTTCCCTGCTGGCTCTTAGGGCGGGGGACCCATCTCCAGCCGTATGGCCATTTTTGAGCCTGGCGCAGTGCCAAGTGGGAAAGGGTGGTGTCGAGCCTGAAGGCAGCAGGAAAGCCCGCAGCCCCCAGGTCTGTGGGGCTACGCAAGCGGTTCCCAAAGAGCTTTAGAACAAGGCATAGTTTTCCCTGCTCGCTCTTTGGGCGGGGGACCCATCTCCAGCCGTATGGCCATTTTTGTGCCTGGCGAAGCCCCAAGAGGGAAAGGGTGGCTTTGAATCTGAAGGCAGCAGGAAAGCCCGCAGCCCCCAGGTCTGTGGGGCTACGCAAGCGGTTCCCAAAGAGCTTTAGAACAAGGCATAGTTTTCCCTGCTGGCTCTTTTGGCAGGGGACCCATCTCCAGCCGTATGGCCATTTTTGTGCCTGGCGCGGTGCGTAGTGGGAAAGGGTGGTGTTGAGGATGAAGGCAGCAGCAAAGACTGCAGCCCCCAGGTCTGTGGGGCTACGCAAGCGGTTCCCAAAGAGCTTTAGAACAAGGCATAGTTTTCCCTGCTGGCTCTTTGGGCGGGGGACCCATCTCCAGCCGTATGGCCATTTTTGTGCCTGGCCCGGCGCCAAGTGGGAAAGGGTGGCTTTGAGGCTGAAGGCAGCAGCAAAGCCCGCAGCCCCCAGGTCTGTGGGGCTACGCAAGCGGTTCCCAAAGAGCTTTAGAACAAGGCATAATTTTCCCTGCTGGCTCTCTGGGCGGGGGACCCATCTGCAGCCGTATGGCCATTTTTGAGCCTGGAGCAGTGCCAAGTGGGAAAGGGTGGTGTCGAGGCTGAAGGCAGCAGGAAAGCCCGCAGCCCCCAGGTCTGTGGGGATACGCAAGCGGTTCCCAAAGAGCTTTAGAACAAGGCATAGTTTTCCCTGCTGGCTCTTTGGGCGGGGGACCCATCTCCAGCCGTATGGCCATTTTTGTGCCTGGCGCGGCGCCAAGTGGGAAAGGGTGGTGTCGAGGCTGAAGGCAGCAGGAAAGCCCGCAGCCCCCACGTATGTGGGGCCAAGCAAGCGGTTCCCAAAGAGCTTTAGAACAAGGCATAGTTTTCCCTGCTGGCTCTTTGGGCATGGGACCCATCTCCAGCCATAGGCCATTTTTGTGCTTGATAGGGCGCCAAGTGGGAAAGGGTGGCTTTGAGGCTGAAGGCAGCAGGAAAGCCTGCAGCCCCCAGGTCTGTGGGGCCAAGCAAGCGGTTCCCAAAGAGCTTTAGAACAAGGCGTAGTTTTCCCTGCTGGCTCTTTGGGCATGGGACCCATCTCCAGCCGTATGGCCATTTTTGTGCCTGGCCCGGCGCCAAGTGGAAAGGGTGGCTTTGAGGCTGAAGGCAGCAGGAAAGCCCGCAGCCCCCAGGTCTGTGGGGCTACGCAAGCGGTTCCCAAAGAGCTTTAGAACAAGGCATAGTTTTCCCTGCTGGCTCTTTGGGCGGGGGACCCATCTCCAGCCATATGGCCATTTTTGTGCCTGGCGAAGCCCCAAGTGCGAAAGGGTGGCTTTGAGGCTGAAGGCAGCAGGAAAGCCCGCAGCCCCCAGGTCTGTGGGGCTACGCAAGCGGTTCCCAAAGAGCTTTAGAACAAGGCATAGTTTTCCCTGCTGGCTCTTTTGGCAGGGGACCCATCTCCAGCCGTATGGCCATTTTTGAACCTGGAGCAGTGCCAAGTGGGAAAGGGTGGTGTCGAGGCTGAAGGCAGCAGGAAAGCCCGCAGCCCCCAGGTCTGTGGGGCTACGCAAGCAGTTCCCAAAGAGCTTTAGAACAAGGCATAGTTTTCCCTGCTGGCTCTTTGGGCGGGGGACCCATCTCCAGCCATGGGCCATTTTTGTGCCTGGCGCGGCGCCCAGTGGGAAAGGGTGGCTTTGAGGCTTGAAGGCAGCAGGAAAGCCCGCAGCCCCCACGTCTGTGGGGCTACGCAAGCGGTTCCCAAAGAGCTTTAGAACAAGGCATAATTTTCCCTGCTGGCTCTTTGGTCGGGGGACCCATCTCCAGCCATATGGCCATTTTTGTGCCTGGCGCAGCGCCAAGTGGGAAAGGGTGGTTTTGAGGCTGAAGGCAGCAGCAAAGCCTGCAGCCCCCAGGTCTGTGGGGCTACGCAAGCGGTTCCCAAAGAGCTTTAGAACAAGGCATAATTTTCCCTGCTGGCTCTTTGGGCGGGGGACCCATCTCCAGCCGTATGGCCATTTTTGTGCCTGGCCGGGGGCCAAGTGGGAAAGGGTGGTTTTGAGGCTGAAGGCAGCAGGAAAGCCCGCAGCCCCCACGTGTGTGGGGCTACGCAAGCGGTTCCCAAAGAGCTTTAGAACAAGGCATAGTTTTCCCTGCTGGCTCTTTGGGCATGGGACCCATCTCCAGCCATAGGCCATTTTTGTGCTTGATAGGGCGCCAAGTGGGAAAGGGTGGTGTCGAGGCTGAAGGCAGCAGGAAAGCCCGCAGCCCCCAGGTCTGTGCGGCTACGCAAGCGGTTCCCAAAGAGCTTTAGAACAAGGCATAATTTTCCCTGCTGGCTTTTTGGGCGGGGGACCCATCTCCAGCCGTACGGCCATTTTTGTGCCTGGCGCGGCGCCAAGAGGGAAAGGGTGGTGTCGAGGCTAAAGGCAGCAGGAAAGCCCGCAGCCCCCAGGTCTGTGGAGCTACGCAAGCAGTTCCCAAAGAGCTTTAGAACAAGGCATAGTTTTCCCTGCTGGCTCTTTGGGTGGGGGACCCATCTCCAGCCGTATGGCCATTTTTGTGCCTGACGCGGTGCGTAGTGGCATAGGGTGGTTTTGAGGCTGAAGGCAGCAGGAAAGCCCGCAGCCCCCACGTCTGTGGGGCCAAGCAAGCGGTTCCCAAAGAGCTTTAGAACAAGGCATAGTTTTCCCTGCTGGCTCTTTGGGCGGGGGACCCATCTCCAGCCATAGGCCATTTTTGTGCCTGGCGCGGTGCGTAGTGGGAAAGGGTGGTTTTGACGCTGAAGGCAGCAGGAAAGCCCGCAGCCCCCAGGTCTGTGGGGCTACGCAAGCGGTTCACCAAAGAGCTTTAGAACAAGGCATAGTTTTCCCTGCTGGCTCTTTGGGCAGGGGACCCATCTCCAGCCGTATGGCCATTTTTGTCCCTGGCCCGGCGCCAAGTGGGAAAGGGTGGTGTTGAGGCTGAAGGCAGCAGCAAAGACTGCAGCCCCCAGGTCTGTGGGGCCAAGCAAGCGGTTCCCAAAGAGCTTTAGAACAAGGCATAGTTTTCCCTGCTGGCTCTTTGGGTGGGGGACCCATCTCCAGCCGTATGGCCATTTTTGTGCCTGGCGCGGCGCCAAGTGGGTAAGGGTGGTGTCGAGGCTGAAGGCAGCAGCAAAGCCTGCAGCCCCCAGGTCTGTGGGGCCAAGCAAGCGGTTCCCAAAGAGCTTTAGAACAAGGCATAGTTTTCCCTGCTGGCTCTTTGGGCATGGGACCCATCTCCAGCCGTATGGCCATTTTTGTCCCTGGCCCGGCGCCAAGTGGGAAAGGGTGGCTTTGAGGCTGAAGGCAGCAGGAAAGCCCGCAGCCCCCAGGTCTGTGGGGCTACGCAAGCGGTTCCCAAAGAGCTTTAGAACAAGGCCTAGTTTTCCCTGCTGGCTCTTTGGGCGGGGGACCCATCTCCAGCCGTATGGCCATTTTTGTGCCTGATAGGGCGCCAAGTGCGAAAAGGTGGTGTCGAGGCTGAAGACAGCAGGAAAGCCCGCAGCCCCCACGTCTGTGGGGCCAAGCAAGCGGTTCCCAAAGAGCTTTAGAACAAGGCATAGTTTTCCCTGCTGGCTCTTTGGGCATGGGACCCATCTCCACCCATAGGCCATTTTTGTGCCTGATAGGGCGCCAAGTGGGAAAGGGTGGCTTTGAGGCTGAAGACAGCAGGAAAGCCTGCAGCTCCCAGGTCTGTGGGGCTATGCAAGCGGTTCCCAAAGAGCTTTAGAACAAGGCATAGTTTTCCCTGCTGGCTCTTTGGACGGGGGACCCATCTCCAGCCGTATGGCCATTTTTGTGCCTGGCGCGGCGCCAAGTGGGAAAGGGTGGTGTCGAGGCTGAAGGCAGCAGGAAAGCCCGCAGCCCCCAGGTCTGTGGGGCTACGCAAGCGGTTCCCAAAGAGCTTTAGAACAAGGCATAGTTTTCCCTGCTGGCTCTTTGGGTGGGGGACCCATCTCCAGACGTATGGCTATTTTTGTGCCTGGCGCGGTGCGTAGTGGCATAGGGTGGTTTTGAGGCTGAAGGCAGCAGGGAAGCCCGCAGCCCCCACGTCTGTGGGGCCAAGCAAGCGGTTCCCAGAGAGCTTTAGAACAAGGCATAGTTTTCCCTGCTGGCTCTTTGGGCGGGGGACCCATCTCCAGCCATATGGCCATTTTTGAGCCTGGAGCAGTGCCAAGTGGGAAAGGGTGGTGTCGAGGCTGAAGGCAGCAGGAAAGCCCGCAGCCCCCACGTCAGTGGGGCCAAGCAAGCGGTTCCCAAAGAGCTTTAGAACAAGGCATAGTTTTCCCTGCTGGCTCTTTGGGCATGGGACCCATCTCCAGCCATAGGCCATTTTTGTGCCTGGCGCGGCGCCAAGTGGGAAAGGGTGGCTTTGAGGCTGAAGGCAGCAGGAAAGCCCGCAGCCCCCAGGTCTGTGGGGCTACGCAAGCGGTTCCCAAAGAGCTTTAGAACAAGGCATAGTTTTCCCTGCTGGCTCTTTGGGCGGGGGACCCATCTCCAGCCGTATGGCCATTTTTGAGCCTGGCGCAGCGCCAAGTGGGAAAGGGTGGTGTCGAGCCTGAAGGCAGCAGGAAAGCCCGCAGCCCCCAGGTCTGTGGGGCTACGCAAGCGGTTCCCAAAGAGCTTTAGAACAAGGCATAGTTTTCCCTGCTCGCTCTTTGGGCGGGGGACCCATCTCCAGCCGTATGGCCATTTTTGTGCCTGGCGAAGCCCCAAGAGGGAAAGGGTGGCTTTGAATCTGAAGGCAGCAGGAAAGCCCGCAGCCCCCAGGTCTGTGGGGCTACGCAAGCGGTTCCCAAAGAGCTTTAGAACAAGGCATAGTTTTCCCTGCTGGCTCTTTTGGCAGGGGACCCATCTCCAGCCGTATGGCCATTTTTGTGCCTGGCGCGGTGCGTAGTGGGAAAGGGTGGTGTTGAGGCTGAAGGCAGCAGCAAAGACGGCAGCCCCCAGGTCTGTGGGGCCAAGCAAGCGGTTCCCAAAGAGCTTTAGAACAAGGCATAGTTTTCCCTGCTGGCTCTTTGGGCATGGGACCCATCTCCAGCCGTATGGCCATTTTTGTGCCTGGCCCGGCGCCAAGTGGGAAAGGGTGGCTTTGAGGCTGAAGGCAGCAGCAAAGCCCGCAGCCCCCAGGTCTGTGGGGCTACGCAAGCGGTTCCCAAAGAGCTTTAGAACAAGGCATAGTTTTCCCTGCTGGCTCTCTGGGCGGGGGACCCATCTGCAGCCGTATGGCCATTTTTGAGCCTGGAGCAGTGCCAAGTGGGAAAGGGTGGTTTTGAGGCTGAAGGCAGCAGGAAAGCCCGCAGCCCCCAGGTCTGTGCGGCTACGCAAGCGGTTCCCAAAGAGCTTTAGAACAAGGCATAGTTTTCCCTGCTGGCTCTTTGGGCGGGGGACCCATCTCCAGCCGTATGACCATTTTTGTGCCTGGCGCGGCGCCAAGTGGGAAAGGGTGGTGTCGAGGCTGAAGGCAGCAGGAAAGCCCGCAGCCCCCACGTCTGTGGGGCCAAGCAAGCGGTTCCCAAAGAGCTTTAGAACAAGGCATAGTTTTCCCTGCTGGCTCTTTGGGCCTGGGACCCATCTCCAGCCATAGGCCATTTTTGTGCTTGATAGGGCGCCAAGTGGGAAAGGGTGGCTTTGAGGCTGAAGGCAGCAGGAAAGCCTGCAGCCCCCAGGTCTGTGGGGCTACGCAAGCAGTTCCCAAAGAGCTTTAGAACAAGGCATAGTTTTCCCTGCTGGCTCTTTGTTCGGGGGACCCATCTCCAGCCATAGGCCATTTTTGTGCCTGGCCCGGCGCCCAGTGGGAAAGGGTGGCTTTGAGGCTTGAAGGCAGCAGGAAAGCCCGCAGCCCCCAGGTCTGTGGGGCTACGCAAGCGGTTCCCAAAGAGCTTTAGAACAAGGCATAGTTTTCCCTGCTGGCTCTCTGGGAGGGGGACCCATCTCCAGCCGTATGGCCATTTTTGAGCCTGGCGCGGCGCCAAGTGGGAAAGGGTTGTGTCGAGGCTAAAGGCAGCAGGAAAGCCCGCAGCCCCCAGGTCTGTGGGGCTACGCAAGCGGTTCCCAAAGAGCTTTAGAACAAGGCATAATTTTCCCTGCTGGCTCTTTGGGCGGGGGACCCATCTCCAGCTGTATGGCCATTTTTGTGCCTGGCGCAGCGCCAAGTGGGAAAGGGTGGTTTTGAGGCTGAAGGCAGCAGCAAAGCCTGCAGCCCCCAGGTCTGTGGGGCTACGCAAGCGGTTCCCAAAGAGCTTTAGAACAAGGCATAGTTTTCCCTGCTGGCTCTTTGGGCGGGGGACCCATCTCCAGCCGTATGGCCATTTTTGTGCCTGGCCGGGGGCCAAGTGGGAAAGGGTGGTTTTGAGGCTGAAGGCAGCAGGAAAGCCCGCAGCCCCCAGGTGTGTGGGGCTACGCAAGCGGTTCCCAAAGAGCTTTAGAACAAGGCATAGTTTTCCCTGCTGGCTCTTTGGGCATGGGACCCATCTCCAGCCATAGGCCATTTTTGTGCTTGATAGGGCGCCAAGTGGGAAAGGGTTGCTTTGAGGCTGAAGACAGCAGGAAAGCCCGCAGCCCCCAGGTCTGTGGGGCTACGCAAGCGGTTCCCAAAGAGCTTTAGAACAAGGCATAGTTTTCGCTGCTGGCTCTCTGGGCGGGGGACCCATCTCCAGCCGTATGGCCATTTTTGAGCCTGGCGCGGCGCCAGGTGGGAAAGGGTGGCTTTGAGGCTGAAGGCAGGAGCAAAGCCTGCAGCCCCCAGGTCTGTGGTGCTACGCAAGCGGTTCCCAAAGAGCTTTAGAACAAGGCATAGTTTTCCCAGCTGGCTCTTAGGGCATGGGACCCATCTCCAGCCATAGGCCATTTTTGTGCCTGGCGCGAAGCCAAGTGGGAAAGGGTGCTGTCGAGGCTGAAGGCAGCAGGAAAGCCCGCAGCCCCAAGGTCTGTGGGGCTACGCAAGCGGTTCCCAAAGAGCTTTAGAACAAGGCATAGTTTTCCCTGCTGGCTCTTTGGGCGGGGGACCCATCTCCAGTCGTATGGCTATTTTTATGCCTGGCGTGTTGCGTAGTGGGAAAGGGTGGTTTTGAGGCTGAAGGCAGCAGGAAAGCCTGCAGCCCCCAGGTCTGTGGGGCTACGCAAGCGGTTCCCAAAGAGCTTTAGAACAAGGCATAGTTTTCCCTGCTGGCTCTTTGGGCGGGGGACCCATCTCCAGCCGTATGGCCATTTTTGTGCCTGGCGCGGCGCCAAGTGGGTAAGGGTGGTGTCGAGGCTGAAGGCAGCAGCAAAGACTGCAGCCCCCACGTCTGTGGGGCCAAGCAAGCGGTTCCCAAAGAGCTTTAGAACAAGGCATAGTTTTCCCTGCTGGCTCTTTGGGCATGGGACCCATCTCCAGCCGTATGGCCATTTTTGTCCCTGGCCCGGCGCCAAGTGGAAAGGGTGGCTTTGAGGCTGAAGGCAGCAGGAAAGCCCGCAGCCCCCAGGTCTGTGGGGCTACGCAAGCGGTTCCCAAAGAGCTTTAGAACAAGGCATATTTTTCCCTACTGGCTCTTTTGGCAGGGGACCCATCTCCAGCCGTATGGCCATTTTTGTGCCTGGCCCGGCGCCAAGTGGGAAAGGGTGGCTTTGAGACTGAAGGCAGCAGGAAAGCCCGCAGCCCCCAGGTCTGTGGGGCTACGCAAGCGGTTCCCAAAGAGCTTTAGAACAAGGCATAGTTTTCCCTGCTGGCTCTCTGGGCGGGGGACCCATCTCCAGCCATAGGCCATTTTTGTGCCTGGCCCGGCGCCCAGTGGGAAAGGGTGGCTTTGAGGCTTGAAGGCAGCAGGAAAGCCCGCAGCCCCCAGGTCTGTGGGGCTACGCAAGCGGTTCCCAAAGAGCTTTAGAACAAGGCATAGTTTTCCCTGCTGGCTCTCTGGGAGGGGGACCCATCTCCAGCCGTATGGCCATTTTTGAGCCTGGCGCGGCGCCAAGTGGGAAAGGGTTGTGTCGAGGCTAAAGGCAGCAGGAAAGCCCGCAGCCCCCAGGTCTGTGGGGCTACGCAAGCGGTTCCCAAAGAGCTTTAGAACAAGGCATAATTTTCCCTGCTGGCTCTTTGGGCGGGGGACCCATCTCCAGCTGTATGGCCATTTTTGTGCCTGGCGCAGCGCCAAGTGGGAAAGGGTGGTTTTGAGGCTGAAGGCAGCAGCAAAGCCTGCAGCCCCCAGGTCTGTGGGGCTACGCAAGCGGTTCCCAAAGAGCTTTAGAACAAGGCATAGTTTTCCCTGCTGGCTCTTTGGGCGGGGGACCCATCTCCAGCCGTATGGCCATTTTTGTGCCTGGCCGGGGGCCAAGTGGGAAAGGGTGGTTTTGAGGCTGAAGGCAGCAGGAAAGCCCGCAGCCCCCAGGTGTGTGGGGCTACGCAAGCGGTTCCCAAAGAGCTTTAGAACAAGGCATAGTTTTCCCTGCTGGCTCTTAGGGCATGGGACCCATCTCCAGCCATAGGCCATTTTTGTGCCTGGCGCGAAGCCAAGTGGGAAAGGGTGCTGTCGAGGCTGAAGGCAGCAGGAAAGCCCGCAGCCCCAAGGTCTGTGGGGCTACGCAAGCGGTTCCCAAAGAGCTTTAGAACAAGGCATAGTTTTCCCTGCTGGCTCTTTGGGCGGGGGACCCATCTCCAGTCGTATGGCTATTTTTATGCCTGGCGTGTTGCGTAGTGGGAAAGGGTGGTTTTGAGGCTGAAGGCAGCAGGAAAGCCTGCAGCCCCCAGGTCTGTGGGGCTACGCAAGCGGTTCCCAAAGAGCTTTAGAACAAGGCATAGTTTTCCCTGCTGGCTCTTTGGGCGGGGGACCCATCTCCAGCCGTATGGCCATTTTTGTGCCTGATGCGGCGCAAAGTGGGAAAGGGTGGCTTTGAGGCTGAAGGCAGCAGGAAAGCCCGCAGCCCCCAGGTCTGTGCGGCTACGCAAGCGGTTCCCAAAGAGCTTTAGAACAAGGCATAGTTTTCCCTGCTGGCTCTCTGGGCGGGGGACCCATCTCCAGCCGTACGGCCATTTTTGTGCCTGGCGCGGAGCCAAGAGGGAAAGGGTGGTGTCGAGGCTAAAGGCAGCAGGAAAGCCCGCAGCCCCCAGGTCTGTGGGGCTACGCAAGCGGTTCCCAAAGAGCTTTAGAACAAGGCATAATTTTCCCTGCTGGCTCTTTGGGCGGGGGACCCATCTCCAGCCGTATGGCCATTTTTGTGCCTGGCCGGGGGCCAAGTGGGAAAGGGTGGTTTTGAGGCTGAAGGCAGCAGGAAAGCCCGCAGCCCCCACGTGTGTGGGGCTACGCAAGCGGTTCCCAAAGAGCTTTAGAACAAGGCATAGTTTTCCCTGCTGGCTCTTTGGGCATGGGACCCATCTCCAGCCATAGGCCATTTTTGTGCTTGATAGGGCGCCAAGTGGGAAAGGGTGGTGTCGAGGCTGAAGGCAGCAGGAAAGCCCGCAGCCCCCAGGTCTGTGCGGCTACGCAAGCGGTTCCCAAAGAGCTTTAGAACAAGGCATAGTTTTCCCTGCTGGCTCTTTGGGCGGGGGACCCATCTCCAGCCGTACGGCCATTTTTGTGCCTGGCGCGGTGCGTAGTGGGAAAGGGTGGTTTTGACGCTGAAGGCAGCAGGAAAGCCCGCAGCCCCCAGGTCTGTGGGGCTACGCAAGCCGTTCCCAAAGAGCTTTAGAACAAGGCATAGTTTTCCCTGCTGGCTCTTTGGGCGGGGGACCCATCTCCAGCCGTATGGCCATTTTTGTGCCTGGCGCGGCGCCAAGTGGGTAAGGGTGGTGTCGAGGCTGAAGGCAGCAGCAAAGCCTGCAGCCCCCAGGTCTGTGGGGCTACGCAAGCGGTTCCCAAAGAGCTTTAGAACAAGGCATAGTTTTCCCTGCTGGCTCTTTGGGCATGGGACCCATCTCCAGCCGTATGGCCATTTTTGTCCCTGGCCCGGCGCCAAGTGGAAAGGGTGGCTTTGAGGCTGAAGGCAGCAGGAAAGCCCGCAGCCCCCAGGTCTGTGGGGCTACGCAAGCGGTTCCCAAAGAGCTTTAGAACAAGGCATAGTTTTCCCTACTGGCTCTTTTGGCAGGGGACCCATCTCCAGCCGTATGGCCATTTTTGTGCCTGGCCCGGCGCCAAGTGGGAAAGGGTGGCTTTGAGACTGAAGGCAGCAGGAAAGCCCGCAGCCCCCAGGTCTGTGGGGCTACGCAAGCGGTTCCCAAAGAGCTTTAGAACAAGGCATAGTTTTCCCTGCTGGCTCTCTGGGCGGGGGACCCATCTCCAGCCGTATGGCCATTTTTGAGCCTGGAGCAGTGCCAAGTGGGAAAGGGTGGTGTCGAGGCTGAAGGCAGCAGGAAAGCCCGCAGCCCCCAGGTCTGTGGGGTTACGCAAGCAGTTCCCAAAGAGCTTTAGAACAAGGCATAGTTTTCCCTGCTGGCTCTTTGGGCGGGGGACCCATCTCCAGCCATAGGCCATTTTTGTGCCTGGCCCGGCGCCCAGTGGGAAAGGGTGGCTTTGAGGCTTGAAGGCAGCAGGAAAGCCCGCAGCCCCCAGGTCTGTGGGGCTACGCAAGCGGTTCCCAAAGAGCTTTAGAACAAGGCATATTTTTCCCTGCTGGCTCTTTGGGCGGGGGACCCATCTCCAGCCGTATGGCCATTTTTGTGCCTGGCGCAGCGCCAAGTGGGAAAGGGTGGTTTTGAGGCTGAAGGCAGCAGGAGAGCCTGCAGCCCCCAGGTCTGTGGGGCTACGCAAGCGGTTCCCAAAGAGCTTTAGAACAAGGCATAATTTTCCCTGCTGGCTCTTTGGGCGGGGGACCCATCTCCAGCCGTATGGCCATTTTTGTGCCTGGCCGGGGGCCAAGTGGGAAAGGGTGGTTTTGAGGCTGAAGGCAGCAGGAAAGCCCGCAGCCCCCAGGTCTGTGGGGCCAAGCAAGCGGTTCCCAAAGAGCTTTAGAACAAGGCATAGTTTTCCCTGCTGGCTCTTTGGGCATGGGACCCATCTCCAGCCATAGGCCATTTTTGTGCTTGATAGGGCGCCAAGTGGGAAAGGGTGGTGTCGAGGCTGAAGGCAGCAGGAAAGCCCGCAGCCCCCAGGTCTGTGGGGCTACGCAAGCGGTTCCCAAAGAGCTTTAGAACAAGGCATAATTTTCCCTGCTGGCTTTTTGGGCGGGGGACCCATCTCCAGCCGTATGGCCATTTTTGTGCCTGGCGCGGCGCCAAGAGGGAAAGGGTGGTGTCGAGGCTGAAGACAGCAGGAAAGCCCGCAGCCCCCAGGTCTGTGGAGCTACGCAAGCAGTTCCCAAAGAGCTTTAGAACAAGGCATAGTTTTCCCTGCTGGCTCTTTGGGCGGGGGACCCATCTCCAGCCGTATGGCCATTTTTGTGCATGGCGCAGCGCCAAGTGGGAAAGGGTGGCTTTGAGGCTGAAGGCAGCAGGAAAGCCCGCAGCCCCCAGGTCTGTGGGGCTACGCAAGCGGTTCCCAAAGAGCTTTAGAACAAGGCATAGTTTTCCCTGCTGGCTCTTTGGGCATGGGACCCATCTCCACCCATAGGCCATTTTTGTGCCTGATAGGGCGCCAAGTGAGAAAGGGTGGCTTTGAGGCTAAAGACAGCAGGAAAGCCTGCAGCCCCCAGGTCTGTGGGGCTACGCAAGCAGTTCCCAAAGAGCTTTAGAACAAGGCATAGTTTTCCCTGCTGGCTCTTTGGGTGGGGGACCCATCTCCAGCCGTATGGCTATTTTTGTGCCTGACGCGGTGCGTAGTGGCATAGGGTGGTTTTGAGGCTGAAGGCAGCAGGAAAGCCCGCAGCCCCCAGGTCTGTGGGGCCAAGCAAGCGGTTCCCAAAGAGCTTTAGAACAAGGCATAGTTTTCCCTGCTGGCTCTTTGGGCGGGGGACCCATCTTCAGCCGTATGGCCATTTTTGTGCCTGGCGCGGTGCGTAGTGGGAAAGGGTGGTTTTGACGCTGAAGGCAGCAGGAAAGCCCGCAGCCCCCAGGTCTGTGGGGCTACGCAAGCGGTTCACCAAAGAGCTTTAGAACAAGGCATAGTTTTCCCTGCTGGCTCTTTGGGCAGGGGACCCATCTCCAGCCGTATGGCCATTTTTGTCCCTGGCCCGGCGCTAAGTGGGAAAGGGTGGTGTTGAGGCTGAAGGCAGCAGCAAAGACTGCAGCCCCCAGGTCTGTGGGGCCAAGCAAGCGGTTCCCAAAGAGCTTTAGAACAAGGCATAGTTTTCCCTGCTGGCTCTTTGGGCGGGGGACCCATCTCCAGCCGTATGGCCATTTTTGTGCCTGGCGCGGCGCCAAGTGGGAAAGGGTGGCTTTGAGGCTGAAGGCAGCAGGAAAGCCCGCAGCCCCCAGGTCTGTGGGGCTACGCAAGCGGTTCCCAAAGAGCTTTAGAACAAGGCATAGTTTTCCCTGCTGGCTCTTTGGGCATGGGACCCATCTCCAGCCGTATGGCCATTTTTGAGCCTGGAGCAGTGCCAAGTGGGAAAGGGTGGTTTTTAGGGTGAAGGCAGCAGGAAAGCCCGCAGCCCCCAGGTCTGTGGGGCTACGCAAGCGGTTCCCAAAGAGCTTTAGAACAAGGCATAGTTTTCCCTGCTGGCTCTTTGGGCGGGGGACCCATCTCCAGCCGTATGGCCATTTTTGTGCCTGGCGCGGCGCCAAGTGGGAAAGGGTGGTGTCGAGGCTGAAGGCAGCAGGAAAGCCCGCAGCCCCCAGGTCTGTGGGGCAAGCAAGCGGTTCCCAAAGAGCTTTAGAACAAGGCATAGTTTTCCCTGCTGGCTCTTTGGGCATGGGACCCATCTCCAGCCATAGGCCATTTTTGTGCTTGATAGGGCGCCAAGTGGGAAAGGGTTGCTTTGAGGCTGAAGACAGCAGGAAAGCCCGCAGCCCCCAGGTCTGTGGGGCTATGCAAGCGGTTCCCAAAGAGCTTTAGAACAAGGCATAGTTTTCCCAGCTGGCTCTTAGGGCATGGGACCCATCTCCAGCCATAGGCCATTTTTGTGCCTGGCGCGAAGCCAAGTGGGAAAGGGTTCTGTCGAGGCCGAAGGCAGCAGGAAAGCCCGCAGCCCCAAGGTCTGTGGGGCTACGCAAGCGGTTCCCAAAGAGCTTTAGAACAAGGCATAGTTTTCCCTGCTGGCTCTTTGGGCGGGGGACCCATCTCCAGTCGTATGGCTATTTTTATGCCTGGCGCGTTGCGTAGTGGGAAAGGGTGGTTTTGAGGCTGAAGGCAGCAGGAAAGCCTGCAGCCCCCAGGTCTGTGCGGCTACGCAAGCGGTTCCCAAAGAGCTTTAGAACAAGGCATAGTTTTCCCTGCTGGCTCTTTGGGCGGGGGACCCATCTCCAGCCGTACGGCCATTTTTGTGCCTGGCGCGGCGCCAAGAGGGAAAGGGTGGTGTCGAGGCTAAAGGCAGCAGGAAAGCCCGCAGCCCCCAGGTCTGTGGGGCTACGCAAGCGGTTCCCAAAGAGCTTTAGAACAAGGCATAGTTTTCCCTGCTGGCTCTTTGGGCGGGGGACCCATCTCCAGCCGTATGGCCATTTTTGTGCATGGCGCAGCGCCAAGTGGGAAATGGTGGTATCGAGGCTGAAGGCAGCAGGAAAGCCCGCAGCCCCCAGGTCTGTGGGGCTACGCAAGCGGTTCCCAAAGAGCTTTAGAACAAGGCATAGTTTTCCCTGCTGGCTCTTGGGCATGGGACCCATCTCCAGCCGTATGGCCATTTTTGTCCCTGACCCGGCGCCAAGTGGGAAAGTGTGGCTTTGAGGCTGAAGGCAGCAGGAAAGCCCGCAGCCCCCAGGTCTGTGGGGCTACGCAAGCGGTTCCCAAAGAGCTTTAGAACAAGGCATAGTTTTCCCTGCTCGCTCTTTGGGCGGGGGACCCATCTCCAGCCATATGGCCATTTTTGTGCCTGGCGAAGCCCCAAGTGCGAAAAGGTGGCTTTGAGGCTGAAGGCAGCAGGAAAGCCCGCAGCCCCCAGGTCTGTGGGGCTACGCAAGCGGTTCCCAAAGAGCTTTAGAACAAGGCATAGTTTTCCCTGCTGGCTCTTTGGGCGGGGGACCCATCTCCAGCCGTATGGCCATTTTTGAGCCTGGAGCAGTGCCAAGTGGGAAAGGGTGGTGTCGAGGCTGAAGGCAGCAGGAAAGCCCGCAGCCCCAGGTCTGTGCGGCTACGCAAGCGGTTCCCAAAGAGCTTTAGAACAAGGCATAGTTTTCCCTGCTGGCTCTTTGGGCGGGGGACCCATCTCCAGCCGTATGGCCATTTTTGTGCCTGGCCGGGGGCCAAGTGGGAAAGGGTGGTTTTGAGGCTGAAGGCAGCAGGAAAGCCCGCAGCCCCCACGTGTGTGGGGCTACGCAAGCGGTTCCCAAAGAGCTTTAGATCAAGGCATAGTTTTCCCTGCTGGCTCTTTGGGCATGGGACCCATCTCCAGCCATAGGCCATTTTTGTGCTTGATAGGGCGCCAAGTGGGAAAGGGTGGTGTCGAGGCTGAAGGCAGCAGGAAAGCCCGCAGCCCCCAGGTCTGTGGGGCTACGCAAGCGGTTCCCAAAGAGCTTTAGAACAAGGCATAATTTTCCCTGCTGGCTCTTTGGGTGGGGGACCCATCTCCAGCCGTATGGCCATTTTTGTGCCTGGCGCGGTGCGTAGTGGGAAAGGGTGGTTTTGACGCTGAAGGCAGCAGCAAAGACTGCAGCCCCCAGGTCTGTGGGGCTACGCAAGCGGTTCCCAAAGAGCTTTAGAACAAGGCATAGTTTTCCCTGCTGGCTCTTTGGGCGGGGGACCCATCTCCAGCCGTATGGCCATTTTTGTGCCTGGCGCGGCGCCAAGTGGGAAAGGGTGGTGTCGAGGCTGAAGGCAGCAGCAAAGCCCGCAGCCCCCAGGTCTGTGGGGCTACGCAAGCGGTTCCCAAAGAGCTTTAGAACAAGGCATAGTTTTCCCTGCTGGCTCTTTGGGCATGGGACCCATCTCCAGCCATATGGCCATTTTTGTGCCTGGCCCGGCGCCAAGTGGGAAAGGGTGGCTTTGAGGCTGAAGGCAGCAGGAAAGCCCGCAGCCCCCAGGTCTGTGGGGCTACGCAAGCGGTTCCCAAAGAGCTTTAGAACAAGGCATAGTTTTCCCTGCTGGCTCTCTGGGCGGGGGACCCATCTCCAGCCGTATGGCCATTTTTGAGCCTGGAGCAGTGCCAAGTGGGAAAGGGTGGTTTTGAGGGTGAAGGCAGCAGGAAAGCCCGCAGCCCCCAGGTCTGTGGGGCTACGCAAGCGGTTCCCAAAGAGCTTTAGAACAAGGCATAGTTTTCCCTGCTGGCTCTTTGGGCGGGGGACCCATCTCCAGCCGTATGGCCATTTTTGTGCCTGGCGCGGCGCCAAGTGGGAAAGGGTGGTGTCGAGGCTGAAGGCAGCAGGAAAGCCCGCAGCCCCCAGGTCTGTGGGGCCAAGCAAGCGGTTCCCAAAGAGCTTTAGAACAAGGCATAGTTTTCCCTGCTGGCTCTTTGGGCATGGGACCCATCTCCAGCCATAGGCCATTTTTGTGCTTGATAGGGCGCCAAGTGGGAAAGGGTGGCTTTGAGGCTGAAGGCAGCAGCAAAGCCTGCAGCCCCCAGGTCTGTGGGGCCAAGCAAGCGGTTCCCAAAGAGCTTTAGAACAAGGCATAGTTTTCCCTGCTGGCTCTTTGGGCGGGGGACCCATCTCCAGCCACAGGCCATTTTTGTGCCTGGCCCGGCGCCCAGTGGGAAAGGGTGGCGTTGAGGCTTGAATGCAGCAGGAAAGCCCGCAGCCCCCAGGTCTGTGGGGCTACGCAAGCGGTTCCCAAAGAGCTTTAAAACAAGGCATAATTTTCCCTGCTGGCTCTTTGGGCGGGGGACCCATCTCCAGCCGTATGGCCATTTTTGTGCCTGGCCGGGGGCCAAGTGGGAAAGGGTGGTTTTGAGGCTGAAGGCAGCAGGAAAGCCCGCAGCCCCCAGGTGTGTGGGGCTACGCAAGCGGTTCCCAAAGAGCTTTAGAACAAGGCATAGTTTTCCCAGCTGGCTCTTAGGGCATGGGACCCATCTCCAGCCATAGGCCATTTTTGTGCCTGGCGCGAAGCCAAGTGGGAAAGGGTGCTGTCGAGGCTGAAGGCAGCAGGAAAGCCCGCAGCCCCCAGGTCTGTGGGGCTACGCAAGCGGTTCCCAAAGAGCTTTAGAACAAGGCATAGTTTTCCCTGCTGGCTCTCTGGGCGGGGGACCCATCTCCAGCCGTATGGCCATTTTTGTGCCTGGAGCAGTGCCAAGTGGGAAAGGGTGGCTTTGAGGCTGAAGGCAGCAGGAAAGCCCGCAGCCCCCAGGTCTGTGGGGCTACGCAAGCGGTTCCCAAAGAGCTTTAGAACAAGGCATAGTTTTCCCTGCTGGCTCTCTGGGCGGGGGACCCATCTCCAGCCGTATGGCCATTTTTGTGCCTGGAGCAGTGCCAAGTGGGAAAGGGTGGTGTCGAGGCTGAAGGCAGCAGCAAAGCCCGCAGCCCCCAGGTCTGTGGGGCTACGCAAGCGGTTCCCAAAGAGCTTTAGAACAAGGCATAGTTTTCACTGCTGGCTCTTTGGGCGGGGGACCCATCTCCAGCCGTATGGCCATTTTTGTGCCTGGCGCGGCGCCAAGTGGGAAAGGGTGGTGTCGAGGCTGAAGGCAGCAGGAAAGCCCGCAGCCCCCAGGTCTGTGGGGCCAAGCAAGCGGTTCCCAAAGAGCTTTAGAACAAGGCATAGTTTTCCCTGCTGGCTCTTTGGGCATGGGACCCATCTCCAGCCATAGGCCATTTTTGTGCTTGATAGGGCGCCAAGTGGGAAAGGGTGGCTTTGAGGCTGAAGGCAGTAGCAAAGCCTGCAGCCCCCAGGTCTGTGGGGCCAAGCAAGCGGTTCCCAAAGAGCTTTAGAACAAGGCATAGTTTTCCCTGCTGTCTCTTTGGGCGGGGGACCCATCTCCAGCCACAGGCCATTTTTGTGCCTGGCCTGGCGCCCAGTGGGAAAGGGTGGCTTTGAGGCTTGAATGCAGCAGGAAAGCCCGCAGCCCCCAGGTCTGTAGGTCTACGCAAGCGGTTCCCAAAGAGCTTTAAAACAAGGCATAATTTTCCCTGCTGGCTCTTTGGGCGGGGGACCCATCTCCAGCCATAGGCCATTTTTGTGCTTGATAGGGCGCCAAGTGGGAAAGGGTGGTGTCGAGGCTGAAGGCAGCAGGAAAGCCCGCAGCCCCCAGGTCTGTGGGGCTACGCAAGCGGTTCCCAAAGAGCTTTAGAACAAGGCATAGTTTTCCCTGCTGGCTCTCTGGGCGGGGGACCCATCTCCAGCCGTATGGCCATTTTTGAGCCTGGCGCGGCGCCAGGTGGGAAAGGGTGTCTTTGAGGCTGAAGGCAGGAGCAAAGCCTGCAGCCCCCAGGTTTGTGGTGCTACGCAAGCGGTTCCCAAAGAGCTTTAGAACAAGGCATAGTTTTCCCAGCTGGCTCTTAGGGCATGGGACCCATCTCCAGCCATAGGCCATTTTTGTGCCTGGCGCGAAGCCAAGTGGGAAAGGGTGCTGTCGAGGCTGAAGGCAGCAGGAAAGCCTGCAGCCCCCAGGTGTGTGGGGCTACGCAAGCGGTTCCCAAAGAGCTTTAGAACAAGGCATAATTTTCCCTGCTGGCTCTTTGGGCGGGGGACCCATCTCCAGCCGTATTGCTATTTTTGTGCCTGGCGCGGTGCGTAGTGGCATAGGATGGTTTTGAGGCTGAAGGCAGCAGGAAAGCCTGCAGCCCCCAGGTCTGTGGGGCTACACAAGCGGATCACAAAGAGCTTTAGAACAAGGCATAGTTTTCACTGCTGGCTCTTTGGGCGGGGGACCCATCTCCAGCCGTATGGCTATTTTTGTGCCTGGCGCGGTGCGTAGTGGCATAGGATGGTTTTGAGGCTGAAGGCAGCAGGAAAGCCTGCAGCCCCCAGGTCTGTGCGGCTACACAAGCGGATCACAAAGAGCTTTAGAACAAGGCATAGTTTTCCCTGCTGGCTCTTTGGGCGGGGGACCCATCTCCAGCCGTATGGCCATTTTTGCGCCTGGCCCGGCGCCAAGTGGGAAAGGGTGGCTTTGAGGCTGAAGGCAGCAGCAAAGCCCGCAGCCCCCAGGTCTGTGCGGCTACGCAAGCGGTTCCCAAAGAGCTTTAGAACAAGGCATAGTTTTCCCTGCTGGCTCTTTGGGCGGGGGACCCATCTCCAGCCGTACGGCCATTTTTGTGCATGGCGCAGCGCCAAGTGGGAAAGGGTGGCTTTGACGCTGAAGGCAGCACAAACCCTGCAGCCCCAGGTCTGTGGGGCTACGCAAGCGGTTCCCAAAGAGCTTTAGAACAAGGCATAGTTTTCCCTGCTGGCTCTTTGGGCGGGGGACCCATCTCCAGCCGTATGGCCATTTTTGTGCCTGGCCCGGCGCCAAGTGGGAAAGGGTGGTTTTGAGGCTGAAGGCAGCAGAAAAGCCTGCAGCCCCCAGGTCTGTGGGGCCAAGCAAGCGGTTCCCAAAGAGCTTTAGAACAAGGCATAGTTTTCCCTGCTGGCTCTTTGGGCATGGGACCCATCTCCAGCCATAGGCCATTTTTGTGCCTGGCGCGGCGCCAAGTGGGAAAGGGTGGCTTTGAGGCTGAAGGCAGCAGGAAAGCCTGCAGCCCCCAGGTGTGTGGGGCTACGCAAGCGGTACCCAAAGAGCTTTAGAACAAGGCATAGTTTTCCCTGCTGGCTCTTTTGGCAGGGGGCCCATCTCCAGCCATAGGCCATTTTTGTGCCTGGCCCGGCGCCAAGTGGGAAAGGGTGGTGTCGAGGCTGAAGGCAGCAGCAAAGCCTGCAGCCCCCAGGTCTGTGGGGCCAAGCAAGCGGTTCCCAAAGAGCTTTAGAACAAGGCATAGTTTTCCCTGCTGGCTCTCTGGGCGGGGGACCCATCTACATCCGTATGGCCATTTTTGTGCCTAGCGCGGCGCCAAATGGGAAAGGGTGGTTTTGACGCTGAAGGCAGCAGGAAAGCCCGCAGCCCCCAGGTCTGTGGGGCTACGCAAGCGGTTCCCAAAGAGCTTTAGAACAAGGCATAGTTTTCCCTGCTGGCTCTTTGGGCGGGGGACCCATCTCCAGCCATAGGCCATTTTTGTGCCTGGCGCGGCGCCAAGTGGGAAAGGGTGGTTTTGAGGCTGAAGGCAGCAGGAAAGCCCGCAGCCCCCAGGTCTGTGGGGCTACGCAAGCAGTTCCCAAAGAGCTTTAGAACAAGGCATAGTTTTCCCTGCTGGCTCTTTGGGCGGGGGAACCATCTCCAGCCGTATGGCCATTTTTGTGCCTGGCCCGGCGCCCAGTGGGAAAGGGTGGCTTTGAGGCTTGAAGGCAGCAGGAAAGCCCGCAGCCCCCAGGTCTGTGGGGCTACGCAAGCGGTTCCCAAAGAGCTTTAGAACAAGGCATAGTTTTCCCTGCTGGCTCTCTGGGCGGGGGACCCATCTCCAGCCGTATGGCCATTTTTGTGCCTGGCGCGGCGCCAAGTGGGAAAGGGTGGTGTCGAGGCTAAAGGCAGCAGGAAAGCCCGCAGCCCCCAGGTCTGTGGGGCTACGCAAGCGGTTCCCAAAGAGCTTTAGAACAAGGCATAGTTTTCCCTGCTGGCTCTTTGGGCATGGGACCCATCTCCAGCCATAGGCCATTTTTGTGCCTGATGCGGCGCCAAGTGGGAAAGGGTGGTGTCGAGGCTGAAGGCAGCAGGAAAGCCCGCAGCCCCAAGGTCTGTGGGGCCAAGCAAGCGGTTCCCAAAGAGCTTTAGAACAAGGCATAGTTTTCCCTGCTGGCTCCTTGGGCGGGGGACCCATCTCCAGCCATAGGCCATTTTTGTGCCTGGCGCGACGCCAAGTGGGAAAGGGTGGCTTTGAGGCTGAAGACAGCAGGAAAGCCCGCAGCCCCCAGGTCTGTGGGGCTACGCAAGCGGTTCCCAAAGAGCTTTAGAACAAGGCATAGTTTTCCCTGCTGGCTCCTTGGGCGGGGGACCCATCTCCAGCCGTATGGCCATTTTTGAGCCTGGCGCGGCGCCAGGTGGGAAAGGGTGTCTTTGAGGCTGAAGGCAGGAGCAAAGCCTGCAGCCCCCAGGTCTGTGGGGCTACGCAAGCGGTTCCCAAAGAGCTTTAGAACAAGTCATAGTTTTCCCAGCTGGCTCTTAGGGCATGGGACCCATCTCCAGCCATAGGCCATTTTTGTGCCTGATGCAGCGCCTAGTGGGAAAGGGTGGCTTTGAGGCTGAAGGCAGCAGGAAAGCCTGCAGCCCCCAGGTCTGTGGGGCTATGGAAGCGGTTCCCAAAGAGCTTTAGAACAAGGCATAGTTTTCCCTGCTGGCTCCTTGGGCTGGAGACCCATCTCCAGCCGTATGGCCATTTTTGTGCCTGGCGCGGCGCCAAGTGGGAAAGGGTGGCTTTGAGGCTGAAGGCAGCAGGAAAGCCCGCAGCCCCCAGGTCTGTGGGGCTACGCAAGCGGTTCCCAAAGAGCTTTAGAACAAGGCATAGTTTTCCCTGCTGGCTCTTTGGGCGGGGGACCCATATCCAGCCATATGGCCATTTTTATGCCTGGCGAAGCGCCAAGTGGGAAAGGGTGGTGTCGAGGCTGAAGGCAGCAGGAAAGCCTGCAGCCCCCAGGTCTGTGGGGCTACGCAAGCGGTTCCCAAAGAGCTTTAGAACAAGGCATAGTTTTCCCTGCTGGCTCTTTGGGCGGGGGACCCATCTCCAGCCGTATGGCCATTTTTGTGCCTGGCCCGGCGCCAAGCGGGAAAGGGTGGCTTTGAGGCTGAAGGCAGCAGGAGAGCCCGCAGCCCCCAGGTCTGTGGGGCTACGCAAGCGGTTCCCAAAGAGCTTTAGAACAAGGCATAGTTTTCCCTGCTGGCTCTTTGGGCGGGGGACCCATCTCCAGCCGTATGGCCATTTTTGTGCCTGGCGCGGTGCGTCGTGGGAAAGGGTGGTTTTGAGGCTGAAGGCAGCAGGAAAGCCTGCCGTCCGAGGGTTTCTTAATGCCTTTTCTTAATGATGTCTCCACAGTGTGAAGTTTTGCAGGATTTGAAAAAGTAATAGACACAGTGAAATTGAGTCTATTGGAAACTTCCATACTTTTCCCTCCCTCTAAAATCTCTGCTGTCCTGTAGTATCCACTGCCTGCAACTGCTGTTGCAGGAGCAGCCAGATTGGTATCAAATTTAGAAAAAAGGGACATCATTAAGAGGATTCACTCGCCTTATTTTTCACCGGTGTGGCCAGTAAAGAAACCAAAAAGGCAATGGCGTTTCACAGTAGATTATGGAAAATTAAACGCCAACACTGCACCTCTGACCGCTGCTGTTCCGAATATCGCGGAAATTGTGACAATGATAAAAGGAGCTGCCCATCCTTGCAGGGTTGCCTTAGATTTTAAAGACATATTTTTTTATGATTCTCCTCCTTGAGCAGGACAAAGCGCAGTTTGCATTCACATGGAAAGGAGTGCAATATACCTTTAACCGCTTTCCGCAAGGATACAAACATTCCCCCACTATTGCCCATAATGCTTTGGCTAAAGTGCTATCAGAGATTCCTGTTTCACAGGGATGTACAGTATACCAATATATTATTGATGACATCTTAATAGGGGAGAGAACCAAGAAAGTGTACAAGACATGATGGAAAACATCCGAAAAACATTATCAGATTTGGGATTGGAAATTCCCGACTCAAAGTGTCAGGGACCCGCACAGGAAGTTAAATTCCTGGGGGTCTGGTGGATTAAGGGAGCTGCTTCTGTCCCTCAGGATACCCTGAAAAAATAGAACATGGACAGAATCCTTCCAGCACGAAGGAGTTACAGCAAGTCCTGGGAACTTTAAGTTATTAGCGTAAACACATCCCTGGCTTTTCCATCATTGCTCGCCCCCTTTATTGTTTGCTCAAAAAAGGTAAATCCTGGGAGTCGACTGAACAACACACTAATGCACTAGAATTGCTAATAAAAGAGCTAAGGTTATTCCAACAACTTGGCCCCATACATCCAACTGACCCTGTCCATGTAGAATGGGGGCTCAGTGAACATGGTTCCCGTTGTAATTTATGCCAGAAGGGACCAGCAGGACCGGAGAGACCATTAGAATTTAGCTCTCACGCCTTTAATGATACTGAGAGCAGCTATTCAGACCTGGAGAAGGGTTTACTGTCCCTGGTGCGAGCATTGCAACGAGCAGAGCAGATAAGGAGAGAACAGAGCGTGATTGTTCGGGGCCCTTTTCGACTCCTAGATGTGGTCCGTAAAGGGACAGCACCGCCAGCTGGCATTGCCCAGAAACCCACAGTTCGAAAGTGGTATGCTTATTTAGAAGGCATTAATGATATCATGCCAGTCTCTGAAGGTAGTATCAAAGTATCCATGCTCCAGAAGGATAGAGATGGTGCCCTATTGTTCCAATCCCCACCAAACAGACCATCTCCAATCCAAGAAGCACCTCCTCTGAAAGCAGGCAGTGATCTTACAGGAGTGTGGTTTACTGGTGTGTCATCTCACCGTGAGAACAGTAAGTGGAAATACAAGGCCGTAGCACTGGAAGTAGCAACGGGGGAAAGAGCAATTGAAACAGGAGAAGGTAGGGCACAAGTAGGGGAACTCAGAGCCGTCCTACTAGCTGCACAACATGGAGCTACTTACATTTACACTGACTCATATGCTGTTTTTAAAGGAGCCACTGAATGGCTAGGACACTGGGCAGCCAATGATTGGCAGGTGAATAGAGTCCCGATCTGGGAGACAGACAGTTGGAAGCAACTGTTGGAAATAGGAGGACAGAGACCATTGCACATTGCTTGGGTAAAAGGCCACGATCGTTCAAACTCGATCACTGCTCAGTTCAACCAACAGGTAGATAGCCTCACGCGGCTACAACAAATTGACACTGTAGATGATGGTCGGGAATGGTTACATATTAAGCCTGGCCATACAGGCCGTGCTGATCTGTATCAGGAAGGTCTAGCCCGGGGGTGGCCTGTGTCGGTTAAGCTGTGCGAACAAGTAGTAACTGCCTGGTCACAATGTCGCCTACGACTCAGCAAAGATCATCCGAGTAAGGCGCCTCCCTTACACATGCGGGACAAGAAAATGTTGTGGCATTCATGGCAGATTGATTATATTGGGCCCTTGAGATCATCAGGTGGGAAAAGATATGTCCTAGTCGGAGTGGAGATTATCTCCAGCCTCAGTATGGCCACTGGCTTCAAATCAGCTGCTGGGGACAACACAGTGAAAGGCCTAAAAGGGTGGTTCAGCACACTTCCCCTTCCCGAGGAAATCCAAAGTGATAACGGTTCACACTTTACCGCTACAGTGGTACAAGATTGGGCCAAAGAAGAAGGGATTCGATGGGTATTTCATACTCCCTATTATCCTCAGGCTAATGGCATTGTTGAATGCACCAACGGATTGGTTAAGCGTTTTGCAAAAACTCATAAATCATAAGGGAAGGTGAAGAAGGCACCTTGCCCACCGAAATTCGAAAAGTAATATGGGATAACGCAATTGAATTTGAGAAAAAATTTCAGTCCAGGTGGTATCTGGTTAATTTCACCTACGATCCCACTGAGAGCAAAGCCACAGCTTTTGTCTTAACGATACGCAATGCCTCAGTATCCACCATATACCCAATCATCGCACTGGGGTTGAATCATCAAGGAGCTCTACTCTATCCAACACAGCACAGAGGTTGGGCACGACAAAATGAGACTAAATGGCAAACTGCTGATGTTGACGCATGCGTTTCACGAGACCAACAAGGATTCATTTGTGAGAGTAATACTCTCAAAGCACAAGACCTTTGTCTTGACACCAACCAGAATGCTTGTCACTTTGAGACACATCCCGATGAAACCCCAGAGACTGTGCTTGACTATATTGGGAAAGGGTGCGTTAGCATGAGGTCTCCCTGTAGTCTTGTATTATAGACGAGAAAGGCTTGAGACCATGGCCACTCTGGGTCTCTTTGACTACAAACAACAGGGAATAAAAAGGTGAAACTGAATAGCATCAATTCCATCTGCCAATTCGTCATTTTAGAATTTGGGCCTCCAAATAGCCATACATCATAAAAGTAGTATTATTGCCAGGTTCAATGTCAGGATTCCCTGGAGACATTCAAAGGTAGCGTAGGCCAATCCGTCTGTACAGCTCATCCAAGGTTCCTGTAAGACATAAAGGAAAAGAAAATCTGCTCGGTCTTATTCGACCGACGGGGTTAAAAAGAAGGTGCGGTCCACCGGGTGCTGATCCGGTGTATCTTCCCTGAACAATCCTTGGCTTCCCATGCATAGGGATTTTTGGGAGTAGCTAGCACCATTGGCACCGTCCCATTTTGAGGCATTTTCACTAGCACAGGTAGTCCAGGGTGAAATCTTCCGGGGTATTTTCCCGGTTCATTGGCAGCCTTTGGCGAGATAATATTGGCAGGTACACAGAAAGCTTTCATTTTAGGACAGCCGTCTCCACTCCATTTGTTATTTAGTTGATAGATGGCATCATCCAATCGCAAATGCCAACCAGGTTCATGACTTTTTGCAAAACGCTTAACCAATCTATTGGTGCGTTCAACAATGCCATTAGCCTGGGGATAACAGGGAGTATGAAATACCCATCGAATCCCTTCTTCCTTGGCCCAATCTTGTACCACCGAAGCCGTAAAGTGTGAAACGTTATCACTCTGGATTTCGTCGGGAAGGGGAAGTGTGCTGAACCACCCTGTTAGGCCTTTCACTGTGTTGTCCCTCGTAGCTGGTTTGAAACTGCTGGCCATACTGAGGCTGGAGATAATCTCCACTCCTACCAGGACATATCTTTTCCCACCTGATGATCTCAAGGGCCCAATATAATCAAGCTGCCATGAATGCCACAACGCTTTCTTGTCCCGCATGTGTAAGGGAGGCGCCTTACTCGGATGATCTTTGCTGAGTCGTAGGCGACATTGTGAACAGGCAGTTACTATTTGTTCGCACAGCTTAACTGACACAAGCCACCCACCTTCCCGATACAGGTCAGGACGGCCTGTGCGGCCACGTTTAACATGTAACGATTCAAGTAAGCGTTCCCATTCCCGACCATCATCTACAATGTCAATTTGTTGCAGCCGCGTGAGGCCATCTACCTGTTGGTTGAACTGAGCAGTGATCGAGTTTGAACGATCGTGGCCTTTTACCCAAGCAATGTGCAATGGTCTCTGTCCTCCTATTTCCAACAGTTGCTTCCAATTATCTGTCTCCCAAACTGGGACTCTATTCACCTGCCAATCGTTGGCTGCCCAGTGTCCTAGCCATTCAGTGGCTCCTTTAAAAACAGCATATGAGTCAGTGTAAATGTAAGTAGCTCCATGTTGTGCAGCTAGTAGGACAGCTCTGAGTTCCCCTACCCTCCCCTATTTCAATTGCTCTTTCTCCCGTTGTTACTTCCAGTGCTACGGCCTTATATTTGCACTTATTTTTTTAACGGTGAGATGACGCACCAGTAAACCACACTCCTCTAAGATCACTGCTGTCCCTCAAAGGAGGTGCTTCTTGGATCGGAGATGGTCTGTTTGGTGGGGATTGGAACAATAGGGCACCATCTATATCCTTTGGTATCCTTGTGAAGTAGCCTTGGATACTTTAACACTGCCTTCAGAGACTGGCTTGATTTCATTAATGCCTTCTAAATAAGCATACCACTTTCGAACTGTAGGTCTCTGCGCAATGCCAGCTGGTGGTGGTGTCCCTTTAAGGACCACATCTGGGAGGCGAAAAGGTCCCAGGAAAGATCACACTCTGTTCTCTTCTTATCTGCTCTGCTCGTTGCAACGCTCGCACCAGGGACAGTAAACCCTTCTCCAGGTCTGAATAGCTGCATTCAGTATCATTGAAGGAGTGGGAGCAAAATTCTAATGGTCTCTCCGGTCCTGCTGGTCCCTTCTGCCATAAATTACAACGGGAACCATGTTCACTGAGCCCCCATTCTACATGGACAGGGTCAGTTGGATGTATGGGGCCAAGTTGTTGGAATAACCTTAGCTCCTTTATTAGTAATTGCAGAGCATTAGTGTGTTGTTCAGTCCACACCCAGGATTTACCCTTTTTTGGCAAGCTATGAAGGGGGCGAGCAATGATGGAAAAGCCAGGGATGTGTTTACACCAATAACTTAAAGTTCCCAGGACCTGCTGTAACTCCTTCGTGCTGGAAGGATTCTGTCCATGTTCTATTTTTTCAGGGTATCCTGAGGGACAGAAGCAGCTCCCTTAATCCACCAGACCCCCAGGAATTTAACTTCCTGTGCGGGTCCCTGACACTTTGAGTCGGGTCTACGTGAGGCACCCACTAACACTTCTGCCCTAGTCATTCGCTGCTCTCCCGGCAACCAGAGGTTAATTTTTGCAGTGGGGCATGTTTTTACCACACCATCAATTCCTGTGAAGTTGACTCTGCGTCGGGTGGGATTTATACCTAGAAGTTGTGCCGTTTCGTTAGTGATTGCAGACATTTGGGCTCCGGTATCAATAATAAAATTTACCAATATCTTCCGGGGTCCAACAGGAATGACAATAACAGGTTCGGAGTCTTTATGAGAGCGCCATTGGATTGCTAGTACCTGCCCGACAGGGTTGCTCAGTGCCCTCCCCGGGGATAGGAGTGTTGTGGCTGGGACTCTGTCAAATCAATCAAGTTATGTTCCGGTGCAGAAGGCACAGTTTTCTCACGGCTTGGGGATTCTCTGGTTAGACTTTTCTCCCCAGCCGCATTATTCTTTCTAGGTAGAGATTGGACTAGCGTACGGAGATCTCCCGTAGGGTCACCGTGCAAGAATTGTCGGGGCACCCCTAATTGTAGGGCTTTACGCCACAACTCATTCCGGTCCTTATCAGGCTTAAACCTTCCCTCTGATTTAGGGTTTTGAGTGTGAGTTTGGACTTGGCGAACCTTTCGCGGGTGTTCGGAGGATTTCTCACTAGTTTGGCTGGCCCAGCCCATTCGGCGCCCATATTGATCTATTTCCTGTACATTCCAGGTGGGCATGTAGTGACGACGGCCCCGCCCATGAGCACCCCGAGCATCCCGTATACGATCTTGAGTGCGAACAAGGAACGGTTTCAGGCAACCGGGAAGACCACGGATGAGAGGGGCTAATCGATCCGGGTCGATAGGGGCTGACATTGGGGATTTCCGAAATTCCTCTCTGTCATACATGGCTTGCAGACAAGCTGCTTTCCGTACAGCCGCAAACAGATCAGAGTAGCCTGTAGCTCTAATCTCTAACGGCTCCCCCCTCTCTCGCGGATCCATACCCCTTGCCCAATAGGCTGCTCGAGCGGTTAGGGAATAATTATGATCCCCAGGCATAGTGGTTAAAAACACTCCTGGTCCCCAAGAGTCTCCTGCTTCTTCCTCACTCAGCATAATTCTGCCCCCCCCTTCAGAAGAAACTCGCCACACGTACTCAACAGCTGACTCTTCTGGTCGCCTCGAATATTTCTCCCTTATTTTTGTTAACTCGGTTGGTGTCCATGGAACGGTACGCACAGTGGTGTGAATTTCATCACCATCATCAACTGCAGTTTCAGTTTTAACCAGAGGACGTAAAGGAAAAACTTGGGATTTCAAAGTAAAAGTCCTTTCCTCCTCATCTTCTTCGTCATCCTCACTATTAGACAAAAAAATCTCCGGTCTGGGTTCCGGAATTTGGATAACACATTAACTTACGAATCTGTTGGACCTGGGTCGAGGGCTGCATTTTATCTAAGAGCCCGGTCACCCTTTCAATAACATTTTAAGTTGGCGATTTTCACTCCCAAGTTGAGCATTCCGGTTTCCTAAACATTCATTCTCACTCACAAGCTTATCGACTTGAGTTCTTAATCTTTCTCCTGTCTCCTTTTGCAAGGCTAATGATGACTTCAGCACCTCATTCTCCGATTTCAGGGTTGCATATTCTACAGCTGAAATCAGATTAGGAGCGGGGGTTTCTCTAGCTTCTTGTTGTGCACAAGATAAACAGGCGCCTAACACAGCACAAATCACACCCTTGCCTTTCCCCGCTCTGAGCTTCTGTGAAACCCGACGCTCTTCAATACGTTCCACCACTTTCTCTTCATCCTTCCAAAATTTTTGGGCCCACTCCTTCCCAGCCTGGGAAGGGGCACAATCATATTTTTGCAGCAGTTTATCCATGGCAATCCTGCCAACTACGCCAAATTCTGTTGCGTGAAACGGGGCCAAGCGGTTTTGGCAGAAGATAAACCCCCTTGCGTTCTAACACTCCTCACCGAGGTGGGAGGCCAGGTGCGGCTGGGTTTCAATTCTGAGTGATGCCCAATTCAGCACTATCAGGCCAATCGCGTTTAATATGTGTTAAACTATTACGATTTGGAGACACTAATAGTGGGCTGCACCTTCAGTCTAGTCGTGCTCCTGAACCAGCACGGCCTCTCTCAAGTTTTGGTCGCGTTCAGTGAGAAAGCGAAACGACTAGCTACTGAAACAGTGCAGTTTATTTAAACAACAGATATACAGGTTCTTTAGGATTGCCGGTGATAAATACACTGTCTGCAAAGCACGTGCAAATAAAGACATTGTTAAATAGACAAACGCGTGACAAAATTATAAACGATACAGCCTGGCTATAAATGTAGGGTAGAGATTCTCTAGAGAAATTTCTAGAGTCCCCGAGAAAGCACTCGGTGTAATCAAAGTCTTACCCAAAGGCGTCCTTATGAGGGGGAAGAAAGGCTCAGCCCGTCGACTGATCCCAGAAAACAGCGGTGGGATTCTTCGCGATGGTGTCTTCCCAGACATTCCCCCTCTCTTGGGCTATTTTTATATTATTTTTTTAACTTCAAAGTGGAGTTTGAGTGACTTTAGTCATATGTACTTTTATTATGATTAATGTACTCAAGGAGGAGTGTTCACACCTCGGGGGCGGATAGCCTCCGGGATGGAGGTGTGTTTTGGTACATTGTGGTGAGCAAAGTTCGCACAAAAGGACAGCATTTCATCAACATTTGACGAAATGTTGGCTCGGGTGGCGTGTAAGCCGCTTATCAGTTCCGTAGTACCATCTCGTCCCCATATCTGCTATTCGTCACAAGGGAAGGCCACGGAACAAGCGCGTTCCGTTCCATCCCTCGTGTAGTTTCGCAAACAACCTTGTACAGGGAATCACAGCTGTTGCATTCTTCGTGTGCTAGCTGCGGCTGTATTCTACCTCAGAAGCCTCTTGATTTTATGACTTTCCTTAATGTGTGAACAATGCTGTATTTTTGTATTCTTGGCCAATTTAGTAATTATTCCACAAGAACACACATTGGTTGCCGATTTATCAACGGGTCTAATCACCACAGGCCAACTGTAATTAAAACCATCTATGTAGACTCTACCAAAGCGGACAAATACAACACTGATTGTTACAAAATTATGGAGCCAAATTCAGATTGCTGGCACAATTTCACTTTCATCAAACCTACAGTAGTGTACTGTATTTGGGGCTACAAGGGCACAGAATTGTTATTTGAATTTATGATTGACTCAAATACACCTGAACTTGCTGAAATGAATCCAGAACCTACACCCCACAAACTCTCAAAGGCTCTCTCTTCTAAGAGAAAAAAAAAAAACACCTCTCTCTTTTCTAAGCCCTCCATTAGACTAACTCCTTACATTTTCAACATTGGCCCTTACGTTATTAAACACACACAGGTCAACAACAGGTACTGTTTAATCCCACATATTCCCTCAAACGAGCAGAATTGTCAATGCAGATTAAAATCTCTGCGATCAAACCCACCTGCTCACCATTCCTGAGTACATCTTATGCAGAATGGTCAGCATGGTTACGCAAACGAACTCTTGCCACTTCACACGGACGGAAGAGGGATGCGACTGGTATCTTAGGAACAGGCCTGGGAGTCTTGAATAGTATAGATGCTGAGATACTTGCCAACAAACTAGTCACAACCGCTACTGATCTGGACAAATTAAGACATCCCCTACGGTCCTCTCTATTAGCATTGGGAAACCACCAACGGCTTTTATAGAATATATTGCCTCAATGGGAAGAAACGGGTGAAAAAGACCATCAGCTGATCACAGATGCACTTGGTACAACTCAAACCAATGTTTCCTTGGCTCTTAGTTGTATCCAAGCCCAATTGTGGATGCAATCTATGACAGCCGCAATCATAAGGGAAGGTAAAGAAGGCACCTTGCCCACCGAAATTCGAAAAGTAATATGGGATAACGCAATTGAATTTGAGAAAAAATTTCAGTCCAGGTGGTATCTGGTTAATTTCACCTACGATCCCACTGAGAGCAAAGCCACAGCTTTTGTCTTAACGATACGCAATGCCTCCGTATACACCACATACCCAATCATCGCACTGGGGTTGAATCACCAAGGAGCTCTACTCTATCCAACACAGCACAGAGGTTGGGCACGACAAAATGAGACTAAATGGCAAACTGCTGATGTTGACGCATGCGTTTCACGAGACCAACAAGGATTCTTTTGTGAGAGTAATACTCTCAAAGCACAAGACCTTTGTCTTGACACCAACCAGAATGTTTGTCACTTTGAGACACATCCCGATGAAACCCCAGAGACTGTGCTTGACTATATTGGGAAAGGGTGCGTTAGCATGAGGTCTCCCTGTAGTCTTGTATTCAGAGATGACATAGTAATCACTCAAATCTTTGTGTTTGAACTTTACTAACACAAAGTTACGGGATGCGACTTCAATTATTAAGCTCCTGTTACGTCTTTTCAATTGCTACAACCTAATTATACGTTGATTCGAGATTGTTGCCTACCCCTATCGGAATGAATCTCTCCCTGGTGAAGAAGCTGCTAAAACACAATGAATTGAAGCGACTCTTGAAAGAGGCCCAAGAAAATAGACAGACAACTTTGATTACCGTCCATCATCAGGTTGAAGAAATACACAAAGCGTTGGAAAGAGTGAAGAGAGGCGAAGGACATAGATGGGGAGATCCTCTTTTTGGATGGTCACCGACAGTTACAGGACTTTATAACAAGATGCTTCACTCTGTTGTTGTTTTACTAATACTCACTGTATTGTGCTTTGCTTAGACAATTGTTTTGCATGTTAGACTTTGGATTATGATGAAAAGTTTAAATCGCTTGATCACTCCGCGAGAAGGATTTCCACTTGATATCCCTCAGCACAAGAACACATGTGATCTTTCTTATCAGTGTTGAGTACGTCGACCTTGACTGACTGTAGACAAAGCTTTCCCTGCAGGCTCTTTGCGCAGGGGACCCATCTCCAGCCATATGGCCATTTTTGTGCCTGGCGCGGCGCCAAGTTGGAAAGCGTGGCTTTGAGTCTGAAGGCAGCAGGAAAGCCCGCAGCCCCCATGTCTGTGGGGCTACGCAAGCGGTTCCCAAAGAGCTTTAGAACAAGGCATAGTTTTCCCTGCTGACTCCTTGGGCGTGGGACCCATCTCCAGCCGTATGGCCATTTTTGTGCCTGGCGCGAAGCCAAGTGGGAAAGGGTGCTGTCGAGGCTGAAGGCAGCAGGAAAGTCTGCAGCCCCCAGGTCTGTGGGGCTATGCAAGCGGTTCCCAAAGAGCTTTAGAACAAGGCATAGTTTTCCCTGCTGGCTCTTTGGGCATGGGACCCATCTCCAGCCGTATGGCCATTTTTGTGCCTGGCGCGGCGCCAAGTGTGAAAGGGTGGCTTTGAGGCTGAAGGCAGCAGGAAAGCCCGCAGCCCCCACGTCTGTGGGGCCAAGCAAGCGGTTCCCAAAGAGCTTTAGAACAAGGCAGAGTTTTCCCTTCTGGCTCTTTGTTCGGGGGACCCATCTCCAGACGTATGGCTATTTTTGTGCCTGGCGCGGTGCGTAGTGGCATAGGGTGGTTTTGAGGCTGAAGGCAGCAGGAAAGCCCGCAGCCCCCACGTCTGTGGGCCCAAGCAAGCGGTTCCCAGAGAGCTTTAGAACAAGGCATAGTTTTCCCTGCTGGCTCTTTGGGCGGGGGACCCATCTCCAGCCATATGGCCATTTTTGTGCCTGGCGCGGTGCGTAGTGGGAAAGGGTGGTTTTGAGGCTGAAGGCAGCAGGAAAGCCCGCAGCCCCCAGGTCTGTGGGGCCAAGCAAGCGGTTCCCAAAGAGCTTTAGAACAAGGCATAGTTTTCCCTGCTGGCTCTTTGGGCATGGGACCCATCTCCAGCCATAGGCCATTTTTGTGCCTGGCGCGGCGCCAAGTGGGAAAGGGTGGCTTTGAGGCTGAAGGCAGCAGCAAAGCCCGCAGCCCCCAGGTCTGTGCGGCTACGCAAGCGGTTCCCAAAGAGCTTTAGAACAAGGCATAGTTTTCCCTGCTGGCTCTTTGGGCGGGGGACCCATCTCCAGCCGTATGGCCATTTTTGTGCCTGATAGGGCGCCAAGTGGGAAAGGGTGGTGTCGAGGCTGAAGACAGCAGGAAAGCCTGCAGCCCCCAGGTCTGTGGGGCTACGCAAGCGGTTCCCAAAGAGCTTTAGAACAAGGCATAGTTTTCCCTGCTGGCTCTTTGGGCGGGGGACCCATCTCCAGCCGTATGGCCATTTTTGAGCCTGGCGCGGCGCCAGGTGGGAAAGGGTGGCTTTGAGGGTGAAGGCAGGAGCAAAGCCTGCAGCCCCCAGGTCTGTGGGGCTACGCAAGCGGTTCCCAAAGAGCTTTAGAACAAGGCATAGTTTTCCCTGCTGGCTCTTAGGGCGGGGGACCCATCTCCAGCCGTATGGCCATTTTTGAGCCTGGCGCGGCGCCAAGTGGGAAAGGGTGGTGTCGAGGCTGAAGGCAGCAGGAAAGCCCGCAGCCCCCAGGTCTTTGGGGCTACGCAAGCGGTTCCCAAAGAGCTTTAGAACAAGGCATAGTTTTCCCTGCTCGCTCTTTGGGCGGGGGACCCATCTCCAGCCGTACGGCCATTTTTGTGCCTGGCGCGGCGCCAAGAGGGAAAGGGTGGTGTCGAGGCTAAAGGCAGCAGGAAAGCCCGCAGCCCCCAGGTCTGTGGGGCTACGCAAGCAGTTCCCAAAGAGCTTTAGAACAAGGCATAGTTTTCCCTGCTGGCTCTTTGTTCGGGGGACCCATCTCCAGCCATAGGCCATTTTTGTGCCTGGCCCGGCGCCCAGTGGAAAGGGTGGCTTTGAGGCTTGAAGGCAGCAGGAAAGCCCGCAGCCCCCAGGTCTGTGGGGCTACGCAAGCGGTTCCCAAAGAGCTTTAGAACAAGGCATAGTTTTCCCTGCTGGCTCTCTGGGAGGGGGACCCATCTCCAGCCGTATGGCCATTTTTGTGCCTGGCGCGGCGCCAAGTGGGAAAGGGTTGTGTCGAGGCTAAAGGCAGCAGGAAAGCCCGCAGCCCCCAGGTCTGTGGGGCTACGCAAGCGGTTCCCAAAGAGCTTTAGAACAAGGCATAGTTTTCCCTGCTGGCTCTTTGGGCGGGGGACCCATCTCCAGCCATAGGCCATTTTTGTGCCTGATAGGGCGCCAAGTGGGAAAGGGTGGCTTTGAGGCTGAAGACAGCAGGAAAGCCTGCAGCCCCCAGGTCTGTGGGGCTACGCAAGCGGTTCCCAAAGAGCTTTAGAACAAGGCATAGTTTTCCCTGCTGGCTCTTTGGGTGGGGGACCCATCTCCAGCCGTATGGCTATTTTTGTGCCTGACGCGGTGCGTAGTGGCATAGGGTGGTTTTGAGGCTGAAGGCAGCAGGAAAGCCCGCAACCTCCAGGTCTGTGCGGCTACGCAAGCGGTTCCCAAAGAGCTTTAGAACAAGGCATAGTTTTCCCTGCTGGCTCTTTGGGCGGGGGACCCATCTCCAGCCGTATGGCCATTTTTGTGCCTGGCGCGGTGCGTAGTGGGAAAAGGTGGTTTTGAGGCTGAAGGCAGCAGGAAAGCCCGCAGCCCCCAGGTCTGTGCGGCTACGCAAGCGGTTCCCAAAGAGCTTTAGAACAAGGCATAGTTTTCCCTGCTGGCTCTTTGAGCGGGGGACCCATCTCCAGCCGTATGGCCATTTTTGTGCCTGGCCGGGGGCCAAGTGGGAAAGGGTGGTTTTGAGGCTGAAGGCAGCAGGAAAGCCCGCAGCCCCCACGTCTGTGGGGCTACGCAAGCGGTTCCCAAAGAGCTTTAGATCAAGGCATAGTTTTCCCTGCTGGCTCTTTGGGCATGGGACCCATCTCCAGCCATAGGCCATTTTTGTGCTTGATAGGGCGCCAAGTGGGAAAGGGTGGTGTCGAGGCTGAAGGCAGCAGGAAAGCCCGCAGCCCCCAGGTCTGTGGGGCTACGCAAGCGGTTCCCAAAGAGCTTTAGAACAAGGCATAATTTTCCCTGCTGGCTCTTTGGGTGGGGGACCCATCTCCAGCCGTATGGCCATTTTTGTGCCTGGCGCGGTGCGTAGTGGGAAAGGGTGGTTTTGACGCTGAAGGCAGCAGCAAAGCCTGCAGCCCCCAGGTCTTTGGGGCTACGCAAGCGGTTCCCAAAGAGCTTTAGAACAAGGCATAGTTTTCCCTGCTGGCTCTTTGGGCGGGGGACCCATCTCCAGCCGTATGGCCATTTTTGTGCCTGGCGCGGCGCCAAGTGGGAAAGGGTGGCTTTGAGGCTGAAGGCAGCAGCAAAGCCCGCAGCCCCCAGGTCTGTGCGGCTACGCAAGCGGTTCCCAAAGAGCTTTAGAACAAGGCATAGTTTTCCCTGCTGGCTCTTTGGGCGGGGGACCCATCTCCAGCCGTATGGCCATTTTTGTGCCTGATAGGGCGCCAAGTGGGAAAGGGTGGTGTCGAGGCTGAAGACAGCAGGAAAGCCTGCAGCCCCCAGGTCTGTGGGGCTACGCAAGCGGTTCCCAAAGAGCTTTAGAACAAGGCATAGTTTTCCCTGCTGGCTCTTTGGGCGGGGGACCCATCTCCAGCCGTATGGCCATTTTTGAGCCTGGCGCGGCGCCAGGTGGGAAAGGGTGGCTTTGAGGGTGAAGGCAGGAGCAAAGCCTGCAGCCCCCAGGTCTGTGGGGCTACGCAAGCGGTTCCCAAAGAGCTTTAGAACAAGGCATAGTTTTCCCTGCTGGCTCTTAGGGCGGGGGGACCCATCTCCAGCCGTATGGCCATTTTTGAGCCTGGCGCGGCGCCAAGTGGGAAAGGGTGGTGTCGAGGCTGAAGGCAGCAGGAAAGCCCGCAGCCCCCAGGTCTTTGGGGCTACGCAAGCGGTTCCCAAAGAGCTTTAGAACAAGGCATAGTTTTCCCTGCTCGCTCTTTGGGCGGGGGACCCATCTCCAGCCGTACGGCCATTTTTGTGCCTGGCGCGGCGCCAAGAGGGAAAGGGTGGTGTCGAGGCTAAAGGCAGCAGGAAAGCCCGCAGCCCCCAGGTCTGTGGGGCTACGCAAGCAGTTCCCAAAGAGCTTTAGAACAAGGCATAGTTTTCCCTGCTGGCTCTTTGTTCGGGGGACCCATCTCCAGCCATAGGCCATTTTTGTGCCTGGCCCGGCGCCCAGTGGAAAGGGTGGCTTTGAGGCTTGAAGGCAGCAGGAAAGCCCGCAGCCCCCAGGTCTGTGGGGCTACGCAAGCGGTTCCCAAAGAGCTTTAGAACAAGGCATAGTTTTCCCTGCTGGCTCTCTGGGAGGGGGACCCATCTCCAGCCGTATGGCCATTTTTGTGCCTGGCGCGGCGCCAAGTGGGAAAGGGTTGTGTCGAGGCTAAAGGCAGCAGGAAAGCCCGCAGCCCCCAGGTCTGTGGGGCTACGCAAGCGGTTCCCAAAGAGCTTTAGAACAAGGCATAGTTTTCCCTGCTGGCTCTTTGGGCGGGGGACCCATCTCCAGCCATAGGCCATTTTTGTGCCTGATAGGGCGCCAAGTGGGAAAGGGTGGCTTTGAGGCTGAAGACAGCAGGAAAGCCTGCAGCCCCCAGGTCTGTGGGGCTACGCAAGCGGTTCCCAAAGAGCTTTAGAACAAGGCATAGTTTTCCCTGCTGGCTCTTTGGGTGGGGGACCCATCTCCAGCCGTATGGCTATTTTTGTGCCTGACGCGGTGCGTAGTGGCATAGGGTGGTTTTGAGGCTGAAGGCAGCAGGAAAGCCCGCAACCTCCAGGTCTGTGCGGCTACGCAAGCGGTTCCCAAAGAGCTTTAGAACAAGGCATAGTTTTCCCTGCTGGCTCTTTGGGCGGGGGACCCATCTCCAGCCGTATGGCCATTTTTGTGCCTGGCGCGGTGCGTAGTGGGAAAAGGTGGTTTTGAGGCTGAAGGCAGCAGGAAAGCCCGCAGCCCCCAGGTCTGTGCGGCTACGCAAGCGGTTCCCAAAGAGCTTTAGAACAAGGCATAGTTTTCCCTGCTGGCTCTTTGAGCGGGGGACCCATCTCCAGCCGTATGGCCATTTTTGTGCCTGGCCGGGGGCCAAGTGGGAAAGGGTGGTTTTGAGGCTGAAGGCAGCAGGAAAGCCCGCAGCCCCCACGTGTGTGGGGCTACGCAAGCGGTTCCCAAAGAGCTTTAGATCAAGGCATAGTTTTCCCTGCTGGCTCTTTGGGCATGGGACCCATCTCCAGCCATAGGCCATTTTTGTGCTTGATAGGGCGCCAAGTGGGAAAGGGTGGTGTCGAGGCTGAAGGCAGCAGGAAAGCCCGCAGCCCCCAGGTCTGTGGGGCTACGCAAGCGGTTCCCAAAGAGCTTTAGAACAAGGCATAATTTTCCCTGCTGGCTCTTTGGGTGGGGGACCCATCTCCAGCCGTATGGCCATTTTTGTGCCTGGCGCGGTGCGTAGTGGGAAAGGGTGGTTTTGACGCTGAAGGCAGCAGCAAAGCCTGCAGCCCCCAGGTCTTTGGGGCTACGCAAGCGGTTCCCAAAGAGCTTTAGAACAAGGCATAGTTTTCCCTGCTGGCTCTTTGGGCGGGGGACCCATCTCCAGCCGTATGGCCATTTTTGTGCCTGGCGCGGCGCCAAGTGGGAAAGGGTGGTGTCGAGGCTGAAGGCAGCAGCAAAGCCCGCAGCCCCCAGGTCTGTGGGGCTACGCAAGCGGTTCCCAAAGAGCTTTAGAACAAGGCATAGTTTTCCCTGCTGGCTCTTTGGGCATGGGACCCATCTCCAGCCATATGGCCATTTTTGTGCCTGGCCCGGCGCCAAGTGGGAAAGGGTGGCTTTGAGGCTGAAGGCAGCAGGAAAGCCCGCAGCCCCCAGGTCTGTGGGGCTACGCAAGCGGTTCCCAAAGAGCTTTAGAACAAGGCATAGTTTTCCCTGCTGGCTCTCTGGGCGGGGGACCCATCTCCAGCCGTATGGCCATTTTTGAGCCTGGAGCAGTGCCAAGTGGGAAAGGGTGGTTTTGAGGGTGAAGGCAGCAGGAAAGCCCGCAGCCCCCAGGTCTGTGGGGCTACGCAAGCGGTTCCCAAAGAGCTTTAGAACAAGGCATAGTTTTCCCTGCTGGCTCTTTGGGCGGGGGACCCATCTCCAGCCGTATGGCCATTTTTGTGCCTGGCGCGGCGCCAAGTGGGAAAGGGTGGTGTCGAGGCTGAAGGCAGCAGGAAAGCCCGCAGCCCCCAGGTCTGTGGGGCCAAGCAAGCGGTTCCCAAAGAGCTTTAGAACAAGGCATAGTTTTCCCTGCTGGCTCTTTGGGCATGGGACCCATCTCCAGCCATAGGCCATTTTTGTGCTTGATAGGGCGCCAAGTGGGAAAGGGTGGCTTTGAGGCTGAAGGCAGCAGCAAAGCCTGCAGCCCCCAGGTCTGTGGGGCCAAGCAAGCGGTTCCCAAAGAGCTTTAGAACAAGGCATAGTTTTCCCTGCTGGCTCTTTGGGCGGGGGACCCATCTCCAGCCACAGGCCATTTTTGTGCCTGGCCCGGCGCCCAGTGGGAAAGGGTGGCGTTGAGGCTTGAATGCAGCAGGAAAGCCCGCAGCCCCCAGGTCTGTAGGGCTACGCAAGCGGTTCCCAAAGAGCTTTAAAACAAGGCATAATTTTCCCTGCTGGCTCTTTGGGCGGGGGACCCATCTCCAGCCGTATGGCCATTTTTGTGCCTGGCCGGGGGCCAAGTGGGAAAGGGTGGTTTTGAGGCTGAAGGCAGCAGGAAAGCCCGCAGCCCCCAGGTGTGTGGGGCTACGCAAGCGGTTCCCAAAGAGCTTTAGAACAAGGCATAGTTTTCCCTGCTGGCTCTTTGGGCATGGGACCCATCTCCACCCATAGGCCATTTTTGTGCTTGATAGGGCGCCAAGTGGGAAAGGGTGGTGTCGAGGCTGAAGGCAGCAGGAAAGCCCGCAGCCCCCAGGTCTGTGGGGCTACGCAAGCGGTTCCCAAAGAGCTTTAGAACAAGGCATAGTTTTCCCTGCTGGCTCTCTGGGCGGGGGACCCATCTCCAGCCGTATGGCCATTTTTGAGCCTGGCGCGGCGCCAGGTGGGAAAGGGTGGCTTTGAGGCTGAATGCAGGAGCAAAGCCTGCAGCCCCCAGGTTTGTGGTGCTACGCAAGCGGTTCCCAAAGAGCTTTAGAACAAGGCATAGTTTTCCCAGCTGGCTCTTAGGGCATGGGACCCATCTCCAGCCATAGGCCATTTTTGTGCCTGGCGCGAAGCCAAGTGGGAAAGGGTGCTGTCGAGGCTGAAGGCAGCAGGAAAGCCTGCAGCCCCAGGTGTGTGGGGCTACGCAAGCGGTTCCCAAAGAGCTTTAGAACAAGGCATAGTTTTCCCTGCTGGCTCTTTGGGCGGGGGACCCATCTCCAGCCGTATGGCCATTTTTGCGCCTGGCCCGGCGCCAAGTGGGAAAGGGTGGCTTTGAGGCTGAAGGCAGCAGCAAAGCCCGCAGCCCCCAGGTCTGTGCGGCTACGCAAGCGGTTCCCAAAGAGCTTTAGAACAAGGCATAGTTTTCCCTGCTGGCTCTTTGGGCGGGGGACCCATCTCCAGCCGTACGGCCATTTTTGTGCATGGCGCAGCGCCAAGTGGGAAAGGGTGGCTTTGACGCTGAAGGCAGCACAAACCCTGCAGCCCCAGGTCTGTGGGGCTACGCAAGCGGTTCCCAAAGAGCTTTAGAACAAGGCATAGTTTTCCCTGCTGGCTCTTTGGGCGGGGGACCCATCTCCAGCCGTATGGCCATTTTTGTGCCTGGCGCGGCGCCAAGAGGGAAAGGGTGGCTTTGAGGCTGAAGGCAGCAGGAAAGCCCGCAGCCCCCACGTCTGTTGGGCTACGCAAGCGGTTCCCAAAGAGCTTTAGAACAAGGCATAGTTTTCCCTGCTGGCTCTCTGGGCGGGGGACCCATCTCCAGCCGTATGGCCATTTTTGTGCCTGGAGCAGTGCCAAGTGGGAAAGGGTGGTGTCGAGGCTGAAGGCAGCAGCAAAGCCCGCAGCCCCCAGGTCTGTGGGGCTACGCAAGCGGTTCCCAAAGAGCTTTAGAACAAGGCATAGTTTTCACTGCTGGCTCTTTGGGCGGGGGACCCATCTCCAGCCGTATGGCCATTTTTGTGCCTGGCGCGGCGCCAAGTGGGAAAGGGTGGTGTCGAGGCTGAAGGCAGCAGGAAAGCCCGCAGCCCCCAGGTCTGTGGGGCTACGCAAGCGGTTCCCAAAGAGCTTTAGAACAAGGCATAGTTTTCCCTGCTGGCTCTTTGGGCATGGGACCCATCTCCAGCCATAGGCCATTTTTGTGCTTGATAGGGCGCCAAGTGGGAAAGGGTGGCTTTGAGGCTGAAGGCAGTAGCAAAGCCTGCAGCCCCCAGGTCTGTGGGGCCAAGCAAGCGGTTCCCAAAGAGCTTTAAAACAAGGCATAATTTTCCCTGCTGGCTCTTTGGGCGGGGGACCCATCTCCAGCCGTATGGCCATTTTTGTGCCTGGCCGGGGGCCAAGTGGGAAAGGGTGGTTTTGAGGCTGAAGGCAGCAGGAAAGCCCGCAGCCCCCAGGTCTGTGGGGCTACGCAAGCGGTTCCCAAAGAGCTTTAGAACAAGGCATAGTTTTCCCTGCTGGCTCTTAGGGCATGGGACCCATCTCCAGCCATAGGCCATTTTTGTGCTTGATAGGGCGCCAAGTGGGAAAGGGTGGTGTCGAGGCTGAAGGCAGCAGCAAAGCCCGCAGCCCCCAGGTCTGTGGGGCTACGCAAGCGGTTCCCAAAGAGCTTTAGAACAAGGCATAGTTTTCCCTGCTGGCTCTCTGGGCGGGGGACCCATCTCCAGCCGTATGGCCATTTTTGAGCCTGGCGCGGCGCCAGGTGGGAAAGGGTGTCTTTGAGGCTGAAGGCAGGAGCAAAGCCTGCAGCCCCCAGGTTTGTGGTGCTACGCAAGCGGTTCCCAAAGAGCTTTAGAACAAGGCATAGTTTTCCCAGCTGGCTCTTAGGGCATGGGACCCATCTCCAGCCATAGGCCATTTTTGTGCCTGGCGCGAAGCCAAGTGGGAAAGGGTGCTGTCGAGGCTGAAGGCAGCAGGAAAGCCTGCAGCCCCAGGTGTGTGGGGCTACGCAAGCGGTTCCCAAAGAGCTTTAGAACAAGGCATAATTTTCCCTGCTGGCTCTTTGGGTGGGGGACCCATCTCCAGCCGTATGGCTATTTTTGTGCCTGGCGCGGTGCGTAGTGGCATGGGATGGTTTTGAGGCTGAAGGCAGCAGGAAAGCCCGCAGCCCCCAGGTCTGTGCGGCTACACAAGCGGATCACAAAGAGCTTTAGAACAAGGCATAGTTTTCCCTGCTGGCTCTTTGGGCGGGGGACCCATCTCCAGCCGTATGGCCATTTTTGCGCCTGGCCCGGCGCCAAGTGGGAAAGGGTGGCTTTGAGGCTGAAGGCAGCAGCAAAGCCCGCAGCCCCCAGGTCTGTGCGGCTACGCAAGCGGTTCCCAAAGAGCTTTAGAACAAGGCATAGTTTTCCCTCCTGGCTCTTTGGGCGGGGGACCCATCTCCAGCCGTACGGCCATTTTTGTGCATGGCGCAGCGCCAAGTGGGAAAGGGTGGCTTTGACGCTGAAGGCAGCACAAACCCTGCAGCCCCAGGTCTGTGGGGCTACGCAAGCGGTTCCCAAAGAGCTTTAGAACAAGGCATAGTTTTCCCTGCTGGCTCTTTGGGCGGGGGACCCATCTCCAGCCGTATGGCCATTTTTGTGCCTGGCGCGGCGCCAAGAGGGAAAGGGTGGCTTTGAGGCTGAAGGCAGCAGGAAAGCCCGCAGCCCCCACGTCTGTTGGGCTACGCAAGTGGTTCCCAAAGAGCTTTAGAACAAGGCATAGTTTTCCCTGCTGGCTCTCTGGGCGGGGGACCCATCTCCAGCCGTATGGCCATTTTTGTGCCTGGAGCAGTGCCAAGTGGGAAAGGGTGGTGTCGAGGCTGAAGGCAGCAGCAAAGCCCGCAGCCCCCAGGTCTGTGGGGCTACGCAAGCGGTTCCCAAAGAGCTTTAGAACAAGGCATAGTTTTCACTGCTGGCTCTTTGGGCGGGGGACCCATCTCCAGCCGTATGGCCATTTTTGTGCCTGGCGCGGCGCCAAGTGGGAAAGGGTGGTGTCGAGGCTGAAGGCAGCAGGAAAGCCCGCAGCCCCCAGGTCTGTGGGGCTACGCAAGCGGTTCCCAAAGAGCTTTAGAACAAGGCATAGTTTTCCCTGCTGGCTCTTTGGGCATGGGACCCATCTCCAGCCATAGGCCATTTTTGTGCTTGATAGGGCGCCAAGTGGGAAAGGGTGGCTTTGAGGCTGAAGGCAGTAGCAAAGCCTGCAGCCCCCAGGTCTGTGGGGCCAAGCAAGCGGTTCCCAAAGAGCTTTAAAACAAGGCATAATTTTCCCTGCTGGCTCTTTGGGCGGGGGACCCATCTCCAGCCGTATGGCCATTTTTGTGCCTGGCCGGGGGCCAAGTGGGAAAGGGTGGTTTTGAGGCTGAAGGCAGCAGGAAAGCCTGCAGCCCCCAGGTCTGTGGGGCTACGCAAGCGGTTCCCAAAGAGCTTTAGAACAAGGCATAGTTTTCCCTGCTGGCTCTTTGGGCATGGGACCCATCTCCAGCCATAGGCCATTTTTGTGCTTGATAGGGCGCCAAGTGGGAAAGGGTGGTGTCGAGGCTGAAGGCAGCAGGAAAGCCCGCAGCCCCCAGGTCTGTGGGGCTACGCAAGCGGTTCCCAAAGAGCTTTAGAACAAGGCATAGTTTTCCCTGCTGGCTCTCTGGGCGGGGGACCCATCTCCAGCCGTATGGCCATTTTTGAGCCTGGCGCGGCGCCAGGTGGGAAAGGGTGTCTTTGAGGCTGAAGGCAGGAGCAAAGCCTGCAGCCCCCAGGTTTGTGGTGCTACGCAAGCGGTTCCCAAAGAGCTTTAGAACAAGGCATAGTTTTCCCAGCTGGCTCTTAGGGCATGGGACCCATCTCCAGCCATAGGCCATTTTTGTGCCTGGCGCGAAGCCAAGTGGGAAAGGGTGCTGTCGAGGCTGAAGGCAGCAGGAAAGCCTGCAGCCCCCAGGTGTGTGGGGCTACGCAAGCGGTTCCCAAAGAGCTTTAGAACAAGGCATAATTTTCCCTGCTGGCTCTTTGGGCGGGGGACCCATCTCCAGCCGTATGGCTAGTTTTGTGCCTGGCGCGGTGCGTAGTGGCATAGGATGGTTTTGAGGCTGAAGGCAGCAGGAAAGCCTGCAGCCCCCAGGTCTGTGGGGCTACACAAGCGGATCACAAAGAGCTTTAGAACAAGGCATAGTTTTCACTGCTGGCTCTTTGGGCGGGGGACCCATCTCCAGCCGTATGGCTATTTTTGTGCCTGGCGCGGTGCGTAGTGGCATAGGATGGTTTTGAGGCTGAAGGCAGCAGGAAAGCCTGCAGCCCCCAGGTCTGTGCGGCTACACAAGCGGATCACAAAGAGCTTTAGAACAAGGCATAGTTTTCCCTGCTGGCTCTTTGGGCGGGGGACCCATCTCCAGCCGTATGGCCATTTTTGCGCCTGGCCCGGCGCCAAGTGGGAAAGGGTGGCTTTGAGGCTGAAGGCAGCAGCAAAGCCCGCAGCCCCCAGGTCTGTGCGGCTACGCAAGCGGTTCCCAAAGAGCTTTAGAACAAGGCATAGTTTTCCCTGCTGGCTCTTTGGGCGGGGGACCCATCTCCAGCCGTACGGCCATTTTTGTGCATGGCGCAGCGCCAAGTGGGAAAGGGTGGCTTTGACGCTGAAGGCAGCACAAACCCTGCAGCCCCAGGTCTGTGGGGCTACGCAAGCGGTTCCCAAAGAGCTTTAGAACAAGGCATAGTTTTCCCTGCTGGCTCTTTGGGCATGGGACCCATCTCCAGCCGTATGGCCATTTTTGTGCCTGGCCCGGCGCCAAGTGGGAAAGGGTGGTTTTGAGGCTGAAGGCAGCAGAAAAGCCTGCAGCCCCCAGGTCTGTGGGGCCAAGCAAGCGGTTCCCAAAGAGCTTTAGAACAAGGCATAGTTTTCCCTGCTGGCTCTTAGGGCATGGGACCCATCTCCAGCCATAGGCCATTTTTGTGCCTGGCGCGAAGCCAAGTGGGAAAGGGTGCTGTCGAGGCTGAAGGCAGCAGGAAAGCCTGCAGCCCCAGGTGTGTGGGGCTACGCAAGCGGTTCCCAAAGAGCTTTAGAACAAGGCATAATTTTCCCTGCTGGCTCTTTGGGTGGGGGACCCATCTCCAGCCGTATGGCTATTTTTGTGCCTGGCGCGGTGCGTAGTGGCATGGGATGGTTTTGAGGCTGAAGGCAGCAGGAAAGCCCGCAGCCCCCAGGTCTGTGCGGCTACACAAGCGGATCACAAAGAGCTTTAGAACAAGGCATAGTTTTCCCTGCTGGCTCTTTGGGCGGGGGACCCATCTCCAGCCGTATGGCCATTTTTGCGCCTGGCCCGGCGCCAAGTGGGAAAGGGTGGCTTTGAGGCTGAAGGCAGCAGCAAAGCCCGCAGCCCCCAGGTCTGTGCGGCTACGCAAGCGGTTCCCAAAGAGCTTTAGAACAAGGCATAGTTTTCCCTGCTGGCTCTTTGGGCGGGGGACCCATCTCCAGCCGTACGGCCATTTTTGTGCATGGCGCAGCGCCAAGTGGGAAAGGGTGGCTTTGACGCTGAAGGCAGCACAAACCCTGCAGCCCCAGGTCTGTGGGGCTACGCAAGCGGTTCCCAAAGAGCTTTAGAACAAGGCATAGTTTTCCCTGCTGGCTCTTTGGGCGGGGGACCCATCTCCAGCCGTATGGCCATTTTTGTGCCTGGCGCGGCGCCAAGAGGGAAAGGGTGGCTTTGAGGCTGAAGGCAACAGGAAAGCCCGCAGCCCCCACGTCTGTTGGGCTACGCAAGCGGTTCCCAAAGAGCTTTAGAACAAGGCATAGTTTTCCCTGCTGGCTCTCTGGGCGGGGGACCCATCTCCAGCCGTATGGCCATTTTTGTGCCTGGAGCAGTGCCAAGTGGGAAAGGGTGGTGTCGAGGCTGAAGGCAGCAGCAAAGCCCGCAGCCCCCAGGTCTGTGGGGCTACGCAAGCGGTTCCCAAAGAGCTTTAGAACAAGGCATAGTTTTCACTGCTGGCTCTTTGGGCGGGGGACCCATCTCCAGCCGTATGGCCATTTTTGTGCCTGGCGCGGCGCCAAGTGGGAAAGGGTGGTGTCGAGGCTGAAGGCAGCAGGAAAGCCCGCAGCCCCCAGGTCTGTGGGGCTACGCAAGCGGTTCCCAAAGAGCTTTAGAACAAGGCATAGTTTTCCCTGCTGGCTCTTTGGGCATGGGGCCCATCTCCAGCCATAGGCCATTTTTGTGCTTGATAGGGCGCCAAGTGGGAAAGGGTGGCTTTGAGGCTGAAGGCAGTAGCAAAGCCTGCAGCCCCCAGGTCTGTGGGGCCAAGCAAGCGGTTCCCAAAGAGCTTTAGAACAAGGCATAGTTTTCCCTGCTGTCTCTTTGGGCGGGGGACCCATCTCCAGCCACAGGCCATTTTTGTGCCTGGCCCGGCGCCCAGTGGGAAAGGGTGGCTTTGAGGCTTGAATGCAGCAGGAAAGCCCGCAGCCCCCAAGTCTGTAGGTCTACGCAAGCGGTTCCCAAAGAGCTTTAAAACAAGGCATAATTTTCCCTGCTCGCTCTTTGGGCGGGGGACCCATCTCCAGCCGTATGGCCATTTTTGTGCCTGGCCGGGGGCCAAGTGGGAAAGGGTGGTTTTGAGGCTGAAGGCAGCAGGAAAGCCCGCAGCCCCCAGGTCTGTGGGGCTACGCAAGCGGTTCCCAAAGAGCTTTAGAACAAGGCATAGTTTTCCCTGCTGGCTCTTTGGGCATGGGACCCATCTCCAGCCATATGCCATTTTTGTGCTTGATAGGGCGCCAAGTGGGAAAGGGTGGTGTCGAGGCTGAAGGCAGCAGGAAAGCCCGCAGCCCCCAGGTCTGTGGGGCTACGCAAGCGGTTCCCAAAGAGCTTTAGAACAAGGCATAGTTTTCCCTGCTGGCTCTCTGGGCGGGGGACCCATCTCCAGCCGTATGGCCATTTTTGAGCCTGGCGCGGCGCCAGGTGGGAAAGGGTGTCTTTGAGGCTGAAGGCAGGAGCAAAGCCTGCAGCCCCCAGGTTTGTGGTGCTACGCAAGCGGTTCCCAAAGAGCTTTAGAACAAGGCATAGTTTTCCCAGCTGGCTCTTAGGGCATGGGACCCATCTCCAGCCATAGGCCATTTTTGTGCCTGGCGCGAAGCCAAGTGGGAAAGGGTGCTGTCGAGGCTGAAGGCAGCAGGAAAGCCTGCAGCCCCCAGGTGTGTGGGGCTACGCAAGCGGTTCCCAAAGAGCTTTAGAACAAGGCATAATTTTCCCTGCTGGCTCTTTGGGCGGGGGACCCATCTCCAGCCGTATGGCTAGTTTTGTGCCTGGCGCGGTGCGTAGTGGCATAGGATGGTTTTGAGGCTGAAGGCAGCAGGAAAGCCTGCAGCCCCCAGGTCTGTGCGGCTACACAAGCGGATCACAAAGAGCTTTAGAACAAGGCATAGTTTTCCCTGCTGGCTCTTTGGGCGGGGGACCCATCTCCAGCCGTATGGCCATTTTTGCGCCTGGCCGGGCGCCAAGTGGGAAAGGGTGGCTTTGAGGCTGAAGGCAGCAGCAAAGCCCGCAGCCCCCAGGTCTGTGCGGCTACGCAAGCGGTTCCCAAAGAGCTTTAGAACAAGGCATAGTTTTCCCTGCTGGCTCTTTGGGCGGGGGACCCATCTCCAGCCGTACGGCCATTTTTGTGCATGGCGCAGCGCCAAGTGGGAAAGGGTGGCTTTGACGCTGAAGGCAGCACAAACCCTGCAGCCCCAGGTCTGTGGGGCTACGCAAGCGGTTCCCAAAGAGCTTTAGAACAAGGCATAGTTTTCCCTGCTGGCTCTTTGGGCATGGGACCCATCTCCAGCCGTATGGCCATTTTTGTGCCTGGCCCGGCGCCAAGTGGGAAAGGGTGGTTTTGAGGCTGAAGGCAGCAGAAAAGCCTGCAGCCCCCAGGTCTGTGGGGCCAAGCAAGCGGTTCCCAAAGAGCTTTAGAACAAGGCATAGTTTTCCCTGCTGGCTCTTTGGGCATGGGACCCATCTCCAGCCATAGGCCATTTTTGTGCCTGGCGCGGCGCCAAGTGGGAAAGGGTGGCTTTGAGGCTGAAGGCAGCAGGAAAGCCTGCAGCCCCCAGGTGTGTGGGGCTACGCAAGCGGTACCCAAAGAGCTTTAGAACAAGGCATAGTTTTCCCTGCTGGCTCTTTTGGCAGGGGGCCCATCTCCAGCCATAGGCCATTTTTGTCCCTGGCCCGGCGCCAAGTGGGAAAGGGTGGTGTCGAGGCTGAAGGCAGCAGCAAAGCCTGCAGCCCCCAGGTCTGTGGGGCCAAGCAAGCGGTTCCCAAAGAGCTTTAGAACAAGGCATAGTTTTCCCTGCTGGCTCTTTGGGCGGGGGACCCATCTACATCCGTATGGCCATTTTTGTGCCTAGCGCGGCGCCAAATGGGAAAGGGTGGTTTTGACGCTGAAGGCAGCAGGAAAGCCCGCAGCCCCCAGGTCTGTGGGGCTACGCAAGCAGTTCCCAAAGAGCTTTAGAACAAGGCATAGTTTTCCCTGCTGGCTCTTTGGGCGGGGGAACCATCTCCAGCCGTATGGCCATTTTTGTGCCTGGCCCGGCGCCCAGTGGGAAAGGGTGGCTTTGAGGCTTGAAGGCAGCAGGAAAGCCCGCAGCCCCCAGGTCTGTGGGGCTACGCAAGCGGTTCCCAAAGAGCTTTAGAACAAGGCATAGTTTTCCCTGCTGGCTCTTTGGGCGGGGGACCCATCTCCAGCCGTATGGCCATTTTTGTGCCTGGCGCGGCGCCAAGTGGGAAAGGGTGGTGTCGAGGCTAAAGGCAGCAGGAAAGCCCGCAGCCCCCAGGTCTGTGGGGCTACGCAAGCGGTTCCCAAAGAGCTTTAGAACAAGGCATAGTTTTCCCTGCTGGCTCTTTGGGCATGGGACCCATCTCCAGCCATAGGCCATTTTTGTGCCTGATGCGGCGCCAAGTGGGAAAGGGTGGTGTCGAGGCTGAAGGCAGCAGGAAAGCCCGCAGCCCCAAGGTCTGTGGGGCCAAGCAAGCGGTTCCCAAAGAGCTTTAGAACAAGGCATAGTTTTCCCTGCTGGCTCCTTGGGCGGGGGACCCATCTCCAGCCATAGGCCATTTTTGTGCCTGGCGCGACGCCAGGTGGGAAAGGGTGTCTTTGAGGCTGAAGACAGCAGCAAAGCCTGCAGCCCCCAGGTCTGTGGGGCTACGCAAGCGGTTCCCAAAGAGCTTTAGAACAAGTCATAGTTTTCCCAGCTGGCTCTTAGGGCATGGGACCCATCTCCAGCCATAGGCCATTTTTGTGCCTGATGCAGCGCCTAGTGGGAAAGGGTGGCTTTGAGGCTGAAGGCAGCAGGAAAGCCTGCAGCCCCCAGGTCTGTGGGGCTATGGAAGCGGTTCCCAAAGAGCTTTAGAACAAGGCATAGTTTTCCCTGCTGGCTCCTTGGGCTGGAGACCCATCTCCAGCCGTATGGCCATTTTTGTGCCTGGCGCGGCGCCAAGTGGGAAAGGGTGGCTTTGAGGCTGAAGGCAGCAGGAAAGCCCGCAGCCCCCAGGTCTGTGGGGCTACGCAAGCGGTTCCCAAAGAGCTTTAGAACAAGGCATAGTTTTCCCTGCTGGCTCTTTGGGCGGGGGACCCATATCCAGCCATATGGCCATTTTTATGCCTGGCGAAGCGCCAAGTGGGAAAGGGTGGTGTCGAGGCTGAAGGCAGCAGGAAAGCCTGCAGCCCCCAGGTCTGTGGGGCTACGCAAGCGGTTCCCAAAGAGCTTTAGAACAAGGCATAGTTTTCCCTGCTGGCTCTTTGGGCGGGGGACCCATCTCCAGCCGTATGGCCATTTTTGTGCCTGGCCCGGCGCCAAGCGGGAAAGGGTGGCTTTGAGGCTGAAGGCAGCAGGAGAGCCCGCAGCCCCCAGGTCTGTGGGGCTACGCAAGCGGTTCCCAAAGAGCTTTAGAACAAGGCATAGTTTTCCCTGCTGGCTCTTTGGGCGGGGGACCCATCTCCAGCCGTATGGCCATTTTTGTGCCTGGCGCGGTGCGTCGTGGGAAAGGGTGGTTTTGAGGCTGAAGGCAGCAGGAAAGCCTGCCGTCCGAGGGTTTCTTAATGCCTTTTCTTAATGATGTCTCCACAGTGTGAAGTTTTGCAGGATTTGAAAAAGTAATAGACACAGTGAAATTGAGTCTATTGGAAACTTCCATACTTTTCCCTCCCTCTAAAATCTCTGCTGTCGTGTAGTATCCACTGCCTGCAACTGCTGTTGCAGGAGCAGCCAGATTGGTATCAAATTTAGAAAAAAGGGACATCATTAAGAGGATTCACTCGCCTTATTTTTCACCGGTGTGGCCAGTAAAGAAACCAAAAAGGCAATGGCGTTTCACAGTAGATTACGGAAAATTAAACGCCAACACTGCACCTCTGACCGCTGCTGTTCCGAATATCGCGGAAATTGTGACAATGATAAAAGGAGCTGCCCATCCTTGCAGGGTTGCCTTAGATTTTAAAGACATATTTTTTTATGATTCTCCTCCTTGAGCAGGACAAAGCGCAGTTTGCATTCACATGGAAAGGAGTCCAATATACCTTTAACCGCTTTCCGCAAGGATACAAACATTCCCCCACTATTGCCCATAATGCTTTGGCTAAAGTGCTATCAGAGATTCCTGTTTCACAGGGATGTACAGTATACCAATATATTATTGATGACATCTTAATAGGGGAGAGAACCAAGAAAGTGTACAAGACATGATGGAAAACATCCGAAAAACATTATCAGATTTGGGATTGGAAATTCCCGACTCAAAGTGTCAGGGACCCGCACAGGAAGTTAAATTCCTGGGGGTCTGGTGGATTAAGGGAGCTGCTTCTGTCCCTCAGGATACCCTGAAAAAATAGAACATGGACAGAATCCTTCCAGCACGAAGGAGTTACAGCAAGTCCTGGGAACTTTAAGTTATTAGCGTAAACACATCCCTGGCTTTTCCATCATTGCTCGCCCCCTTTATTGTTTGCTCAAAAAAGGTAAATCCTGGGAGTCGACTGAACAACACACTAATGCACTAGAATTGCTAATAAAAGAGCTAAGGTTATTCCAACAACTTGGCCCCATACATCCAACTGACCCTGTCCATGTAGAATGGGGGCTCAGTGAACATGGTTCCCGTTGTAATTTATGCCAGAAGGGACCAGCAGGACCGGAGAGACCATTAGAATTTAGCTCTCACGCCTTTAATGATACTGAGAGCAGCTATTCAGACCTGGAGAAGGGTTTACTGTCCCTGGTGCGAGCATTGCAACGAGCAGAGCAGATAAGGAGAGAACAGAGCGTGATTGTTCGGGGCCCTTTTCGACTCCTAGATGTGGTCCGTAAAGGGACAGCACCGCCAGCTGGCATTGCCCAGAAACCCACAGTTCGAAAGTGGTATGCTTATTTAGAAGGCATTAATGATATCATGCCAGTCTCTGAAGGTAGTATCAAAGTATCCATGCTCCAGAAGGATAGAGATGGTGCCCTATTGTTCCAATCCCCACCAAACAGACCATCTCCAATCCAAGAAGCACCTCCTCTGAAAGCAGGCAGTGATCTTACAGGAGTGTGGTTTACTGGTGTGTCATCTCACCGTGAGAACAGTAAGTGGAAATACAAGGCCGTAGCACTGGAAGTAGCAACGGGGGAAAGAGCAATTGAAACAGGAGAAGGTAGGGCACAAGTAGGGGAACTCAGAGCCGTCCTACTAGCTGCACAACATGGAGCTACTTACATTTACACTGACTCATATGCTGTTTTTAAAGGAGCCACTGAATGGCTAGGACACTGGGCAGCCAATGATTGGCAGGTGAATAGAGTCCCGATCTGGGAGACAGACAGTTGGAAGCAACTGTTGGAAATAGGAGGACAGAGACCATTGCACATTGCTTGGGTAAAAGGCCACGATCGTTCAAACTCGATCACTGCTCAGTTCAACCAACAGGTAGATAGCCTCACGCGGCTACAACAAATTGACACTGTAGATGATGGTCGGGAATGGTTACATATTAAGCCTGGCCACACAGGCCGTGCTGATCTGTATCAGGAAGGTCTAGCCCGGGGGTGGCCTGTGTCGGTTAAGCTGTGCGAACAAGTAGTAACTGCCTGGTCACAATGTCGCCTACGACTCAGCAAAGATCATCCGAGTAAGGCGCCTCCCTTACACATGCGGGACAAGAAAATGTTGTGGCATTCATGGCAGATTGATTATATTGGGCCCTTGAGATCATCAGGTGGGAAAAGATATGTCCTAGTCGGAGTGGAGATTATCTCCAGCCTCAGTATGGCCACTGGCTTCAAATCAGCTGCTGGGGACAACACAGTGAAAGGCCTAAAAGGGTGGTTCAGCACACTTCCCCTTCCCGAGGAAATCCAAAGTGATAACGGTTCACACTTTACCGCTACAGTGGTACAAGATTGGGCCAAAGAAGAAGGGATTCGATGGGTATTTCATACTCCCTATTATCCTCAGGCTAATGGCATTGTTGAATGCACCAACGGATTGGTTAAGCGTTTTGCAAAAACTCATAAATCATAAGGGAAGGTGAAGAAGGCACCTTGCCCACCGAAATTCGAAAAGTAATATGGGATAACGCAATTGAATTTGAGAAAAAATTTCAGTCCAGGTGGTATCTGGTTAATTTCACCTACGATCCCACTGAGAGCAAAGCCACAGCTTTTGTCTTAACGATACGCAATGCCTCAGTATCCACCATATACCCAATCATCGCACTGGGGTTGAATCATCAAGGAGCTCTACTCTATCCAACACAGCACAGAGGTTGGGCACGACAAAATGAGACTAAATGGCAAACTGCTGATGTTGACGCATGCGTTTCACGAGACCAACAAGGATTCATTTGTGAGAGTAATACTCTCAAAGCACAAGACCTTTGTCTTGACACCAACCAGAATGCTTTTGTCACTTTGAGACACATCCCGATGAAACCCCAGAGACTGTGCTTGACTATATTGGGAAAGGGTGCGTTAGCATGAGGTCTCCCTGTAGTCTTGTATTATAGACGAGAAAGGCTTGAGACCATGGCCACTCTGGGTCTCTTTGACTACAAACAACAGGGAATAAAAAGGTGAAACTGAATAGCATCAATTCCATCTGCCAATTCGTCATTTTAGAATTTGGGCCTCCAAATAGCCATACATCATAAAAGTAGTATTATTGCCAGGTTCAATGTCAGGATTCCCTGGAGACATTCAAAGGTAGCGTAGGCCAATCCGTCTGTACAGCTCATCCAAGGTTCCTGTAAGACATAAAGGAAAAGAAAATCTGCTCGGTCTTATTCGACCGACGGGGTTAAAAAGAAGGTGCGGTCCACCGGGTGCTGATCCGGTGTATCTTCCCTGAACAATCCTTGGCTTCCCATGCATAGGGATTTTTGGGAGTAGCTAGCACCATTGGCACCGTCCCATTTTGAGGCATTTTCACTAGCACAGGTAGTCCAGGGTGAAATCTTCCGGGGTATTTTCCCGGTTCATTGGCAGCCTTTGGCGAGATAATATTGGCAGGTACACAGAAAGCTTTCATTTTAGGACAGCCGTCTCCACTCCATTTGTTATTTAGTTGATAGATGGCATCATCCAATCGCAAATGCCAACCAGGTTCATGACTTTTTGCAAAACGCTTAACCAATCTATTGGTGCGTTCAACAATGCCATTAGCCTGGGGATAACAGGGAGTATGAAATACCCATCGAATCCCTTCTTCCTTGGCCCAATCTTGTACCACCGAAGCCGTAAAGTGTGAAACGTTATCACTCTGGATTTCGTCGGGAAGGGGAAGTGTGCTGAACCACCCTGTTAGGCCTTTCACTGTGTTGTCCCTCGTAGCTGGTTTGAAACTGCTGGCCATACTGAGGCTGGAGATAATCTCCACTCCTACCAGGACATATCTTTTCCCACCTGATGATCTCAAGGGCCCAATATAATCAAGCTGCCATGAATGCCACAACGCTTTCTTGTCCCGCATGTGTAAGGGAGGCGCCTTACTCGGATGATCTTTGCTGAGTCGTAGGCGACATTGTGAACAGGCAGTTACTATTTGTTCGCACAGCTTAACTGACACAAGCCACCCACCTTCCCGATACAGGTCAGGACGGCCTGTGCGGCCACGTTTAACATGTAACGATTCAAGTAAGCGTTCCCATTCCCGACCATCATCTACAATGTCAATTTGTTGCAGCCGCGTGAGGCCATCTACCTGTTGGTTGAACTGAGCAGTGATCGAGTTTGAACGATCGTGGCCTTTTACCCAAGCAATGTGCAATGGTCTCTGTCCTCCTATTTCCAACAGTTGCTTCCAATTATCTGTCTCCCAAACTGGGACTCTATTCACCTGCCAATCGTTGGCTGCCCAGTGTCCTAGCCATTCAGTGGCTCCTTTAAAAACAGCATATGAGTCAGTGTAAATGTAAGTAGCTCCATGTTGTGCAGCTAGTAGGACAGCTCTGAGTTCCCCTACCCTCCCCTATTTCAATTGCTCTTTCTCCCGTTGTTACTTCCAGTGCTACGGCCTTATATTTGCACTTATTTTTTTAACGGTGAGATGACGCACCAGTAAACCACACTCCTCTAAGATCACTGCTGTCCCTCAAAGGAGGTGCTTCTTGGATCGGAGATGGTCTGTTTGGTGGGGATTGGAACAATAGGGCACCATCTATATCCTTTGGTATCCTTGTGAAGTAGCCTTGGATACTTTAACACTGCCTTCAGAGACTGGCTTGATTTCATTAATGCCTTCTAAATAAGCATACCACTTTCGAACTGTAGGTCTCTGCGCAATGCCAGCTGGTGGTGGTGTCCCTTTAAGGACCACATCTGGGAGGCGAAAAGGTCCCAGGAAAGATCACACTCTGTTCTCTTCTTATCTGCTCTGCTCGTTGCAACACTCGCACCAGGGACAGTAAACCCTTCTCCAGGTCTGAATAGCTGCATTCAGTATCATTGAAGGAGTGGGAGCAAAATTCTAATGGTCTCTCCGGTCCTGCTGGTCCCTTCTGCCATAAATTACAACGGGAACCATGTTCACTGAGCCCCCATTCTACATGGACAGGGTCAGTTGGATGTATGGGGCCAAGTTGTTGGAATAACCTTAGCTCCTTTATTAGTAATTGCAGAGCATTAGTGTGTTGTTCAGTCCACACCCAGGATTTACCCTTTTTTGGCAAGCTATGAAGGGGGCGAGCAATGATGGAAAAGCCAGGGATGTGTTTACACCAATAACTTAAAGTTCCCAGGACCTGCTGTAACTCCTTCGTGCTGGAAGGATTCTGTCCATGTTCTATTTTTTCAGGGTATCCTGAGGGACAGAAGCAGCTCCCTTAATCCACCAGACCCCCAGGAATTTAACTTCCTGTGCGGGTCCCTGACACTTTGAGTCGGGTCTACGTGAGGCACCCACTAACACTTCTGCCCTAGTCATTCGCTGCTCTCCCGGCAACCAGAGGTTAATTTTTGCAGTGTGCCATGTTTTTACCACACCATCAATTCCTGTGAAGTTGACTCTGCGTCGGGTGGGATTTATACCTAGAAGTTGTGCCGTTTCGTTAGTGATTGCAGACATTTGGGCTCCGGTATCAATAATAAAATTTACCAATATCTTCCGGGGTCCAACAGGAATGACAATAACAGGTTCGGAGTCTTTATGAGAGCGCCATTGGATTGCTAGTACCTGCCCGACAGGGTTGCTCAGTGCCCTCCCCGGGGATAGGAGTGTTGTGGCTGGGACTCTGTCAAATCAATCAAGTTATGTTCCGGTGCAGAAGGCACAGTTTTCTCACGGCTTGGGGATTCTCTGGTTAGACTTTTCTCCCCAGCCGCATTATTCTTTCTAGGTAGAGATTGGACTAGCGTACGGAGATCTCCCGTAGGGTCACCGTGCAAGAATTGTCGGGGCACCCCTAATTGTAGGGCTTTACGCCACAACTCATTCCGGTCCTTATCAGGCTTAAACCTTCCCTCTGATTTAGGGTTTTGAGTGTGAGTTTGGACTTGGCGAACCTTTCGCGGGTGTTCGGAGGATTTCTCACTAGTTTGGCTGGCCCAGCCCATTCGGCGCCCATATTGATCTATTTCCTGTACATTCCAGGTGGGCATGTAGTGACGACGGCCCCGCCCATGAGCACCCCGAGCATCCCGTATACGATCTTGAGTGCGAACAAGGAACGGTTTCAGGCAACCGGGAAGACCACGGATGAGAGGGGCTAATCGATCCGGGTCGATAGGGGCTGACATTGGGGATTTCCGAAATTCCTCTCTGTCATACATGGCTTGCAGACAAGCTGCTTTCCGTACAGCCGCAAACAGATCAGAGTAGCCTGTAGCTCTAATCTCTAACGGCTCCCCCCTCTCTCGCGGATCCATACCCCTTGCCCAATAGGCTGCTCGAGCGGTTAGGGAATAATTATGATCCCCAGGCATAGTGGTTAAAAACACTCCTGGTCCCCAAGAGTCTCCTGCTTCTTCCTCACTCAGCATAATTCTGCCCCCCCCTTCAGAAGAAACTCGCCACACGTACTCAACAGCTGACTCTTCTGGTCGCCTCGAATATTTCTCCCTTATTTTTGTTAACTCGGTTGGTGTCCATGGAACGGTACGCACAGTGGTGTGAATTTCATCACCATCATCAACTGCAGTTTCAGTTTTAACCAGAGGACGTAAAGGAAAAACTTGGGATTTCAAAGTAAAAGTCCTTTCCTCCTCATCTTCTTCGTCATCCTCACTATTAGACAAAAAAATCTCCGGTCTGGGTTCCGGAATTTGGATAACACATTAACTTACGAATCTGTTGGACCTGGGTCGAGGGCTGCATTTTATCTAAGAGCCCGGTCACCCTTTCAATAACATTTTAAGTTGGCGATTTTCACTCCCAAGTTGAGCATTCCGGTTTCCTAAACATTCATTCTCACTCACAAGCTTATCGACTTGAGTTCTTAATCTTTCTCCTGTCTCCTTTTGCAAGGCTAATGATGACTTCAGCACCTCATTCTCCGATTTCAGGGTTGCATATTCTACAGCTGAAATCAGATTAGGAGCGGGGGTTTCTCTAGCTTCTTGTTGTGCACAAGATAAACAGGCGCCTAACACAGCACAAATCACACCCTTGCCTTTCCCCGCTCTGAGCTTCTGTGAAACCCGACGCTCTTCAATACGTTCCACCACTTTCTCTTCATCCTTCCAAAATTTTTGGGCCCACTCCTTCCCAGCCTGGGAAGGGGCACAATCATATTTTTGCAGCAGTTTATCCATGGCAATCCTGCCAACTACGCCAAATTCTGTTGCGTGAAACGGGGCCAAGCGGTTTTGGCAGAAGATAAACCCCCTTGCGTTCTAACACTCCTCACCGAGGTGGGAGGCCAGGTGCGGCTGGGTTTCAATTCTGAGTGATGCCCAATTCAGCACTATCAGGCCAATCGCGTTTAATATGTGTTAAACTATTACGATTTGGAGACACTAATAGTGGGCTGCACCTTCAGTCTAGTCGTGCTCCTGAACCAGCACGGCCTCTCTCAAGTTTTGGTCGCGTTCAGTGAGAAAGCGAAACGACTAGCTACTGAAACAGTGCAGTTTATTTAAACAACAGATATACAGGTTCTTTAGGATTGCCGGTGATAAATACACTGTCTGCAAAGCACGTGCAAATAAAGACATTGTTAAATAGACAAACGCGTGACAAAATTATAAACGATACAGCCTGGCTATAAATGTAGGGTAGAGATTCTCTAGAGAAATTTCTAGAGTCCCCGAGAAAGCACTCGGTGTAATCAAAGTCTTACCCAAAGGCGTCCTTATGAGGGGGAAGAAAGGCTCAGCCCGTCGACTGATCCCAGAAAACAGCGGTGGGATTCTTCGCGATGGTGTCTTCCCAGACATTCCCCCTCTCTTGGGCTATTTTTATATTATTTTTTTAACTTCAAAGTGGAGTTTGAGTGACTTTAGTCATATGTACTTTTATTATGATTAATGTACTCAAGGAGGAGTGTTCACACCTCGGGGGCGGATAGCCTCCGGGATGGAGGTGTGTTTTGGTACATTGTGGTGAGCAAAGTTCGCACAAAAGGACAGCATTTCATCAACATTTGACGAAATGTTGGCTCGGGTGGCGTGTAAGCCGCTTATCAGTTCCGTAGTACCATCTCGTCCCCATATCTGCTATTCGTCACAAGGGAAGGCCACGGAACAAGCGCGTTCCGTTCCATCCCTCGTGTAGTTTCGCAAACAACCTTGTACAGGGAATCACAGCTGTTGCATTCTTCGTGTGCTAGCTGCGGCTGTATTCTACCTCAGAAGCCTCTTGATTTTATGACTTTCCTTAATGTGTGAACAATGCTGTATTTTTGTATTCTTGGCCAATTTAGTAATTATTCCACAAGAACACACATTGGTTGCCGATTTATCAACGGGTCTAATCACCACAGGCCAACTGTAATTAAAACCATCTATGTAGACTCTACCAAAGCGGACAAATACAACACTGATTGTTACAAAATTATGGAGCCAAATTCAGATTGCTGGCACAATTTCACTTTCATCAAACCTACAGTAGTGTACTGTATTTGGGGCTACAAGGGCACAGAATTGTTATTTGAATTTATGATTGACTCAAATACACCTGAACTTGCTGAAATGAATCCAGAACCTACACCCCACAAACTCTCAAAGGCTCTCTCTTCTAAGAGAAAAAAAAAAAACACCTCTCTCTTTTCTAAGCCCTCCATTAGACTAACTCCTTACATTTTCAACATTGGCCCTTACGTTATTAAACACACACAGGTCAACAACAGGTACTGTTTAATCCCACATATTCCCTCAAACGAGCAGAATTGTCAATGCAGATTAAAATCTCTGCGATCAAACCCACCTGCTCACCATTCCTGAGTACATCTTATGCAGAATGGTCAGCATGGTTACGCAAACGAACTCTTGCCACTTCACACGGACGGAAGAGGGATGCGACTGGTATCTTAGGAACAGGCCTGGGAGTCTTGAATAGTATAGATGCTGAGATACTTGCCAACAAACTAGTCACAACCGCTACTGATCTGGACAAATTAAGACATCCCCTACGGTCCTCTCTATTAGCATTGGGAAACCACCAACGGCTTTTATAGAATATATTGCCTCAATGGGAAGAAACGGGTGAAAAAGACCATCAGCTGATCACAGATGCACTTGGTACAACTCAAACCAATGTTTCCTTGGCTCTTAGTTGTATCCAAGCCCAATTGTGGATGCAATCTATGACAGCCGCAATCATAAGGGAAGGTAAAGAAGGCACCTTGCCCACCGAAATTCGAAAAGTAATATGGGATAACGCAATTGAATTTGAGAAAAAATTTCAGTCCAGGTGGTATCTGGTTAATTTCACCTACGATCCCACTGAGAGCAAAGCCACAGCTTTTGTCTTAACGATACGCAATGCCTCCGTATACACCACATACCCAATCATCGCACTGGGGTTGAATCACCAAGGCGCTCTACTCTATCCAACACAGCACAGAGGTTGGGCACGACAAAATGAGACTAAATGGCAAACTGCTGATGTTGACGCATGCGTTTCACGAGACCAACAAGGATTCTTTTGTGAGAGTAATACTCTCAAAGCACAAGACCTTTGTCTTGACACCAACCAGAATGTTTGTCACTTTGAGACACATCCCGATGAAACCCCAGAGACTGTGCTTGACTATATTGGGAAAGGGTGCGTTAGCATGAGGTCTCCCTGTAGTCTTGTATTCAGAGATGACATAGTAATCACTCAAATCTTTGTGTTTGAACTTTACTAACACAAAGTTACGGGATGCGACTTCAATTATTAAGCTCCTGTTACGTCTTTTCAATTGCTACAACCTAATTATACGTTGATTCGAGATTGTTGCCTACCCCTATCGGAATGAATCTCTCCCTGGTGAAGAAGCTGCTAAAACACAATGAATTGAAGCGACTCTTGAAAGAGGCCCAAGAAAATAGACAGACAACTTTGATTACCGTCCATCATCAGGTTGAAGAAATACACAAAGCGTTGGAAAGAGTGAAGAGAGGCGAAGGACATAGATGGGGAGATCCTCTTTTTGGATGGTCACCGACAGTTACAGGACTTTATAACAAGATGCTTCACTCTGTTGTTGTTTTACTAATACTCACTGTATTGTGCTTTGCTTAGACAATTGTTTTGCATGTTAGACTTTGGATTATGATGAAAAGTTTAAATCGCTTGATCACTCCGCGAGAAGGATTTCCACTTGATATCCCTCAGCACAAGAACACATGTGATCTTTCTTATCAGTGTTGAGTACGTCGACCTTGACTGACTGTAGACAAAGCTTTCCCTGCAGGCTCTTTGCGCAGGGGACCCATCTCCAGCCGTATGGCCATTTTTGTGCCTGGCGCGGCGCCAAGTGTGAAAGGGTGGCTTTGAGGCTGAAGGCAGCAGGAAAGCCCGCAGCCCCCACGTCTGTGGGGCCAAGCAAGCGGTTCCCAAAGAGCTTTAGAACAAGGCATAGTTTTCCCTGCTGGCTCTTTGGGCATGGGACCCATCTCCAGCCGTATGGCCATTTTTGTGCCTGGCGCGGCGCCAAGTGTGAAAGGGTGGCTTTGAGGCTGAAGGCAGCAGGAAAGCCCGCAGCCCCCACGTCTGTGGGGCCAAGCAAGCGGTTCCCAAAGAGCTTTAGAACAAGGCAGAGTTTTCCCTTCTGGCTCTTTGTTCGGGGGACCCATCTCCAGACGTATGGCTATTTTTGTGCCTGGCGCGGTGCGTAGTGGCATAGGGTGGTTTTGAGGCTGAAGGCAGCAGGAAAGCCCGCAGCCCCCACGTCTGTGGGCCCAAGCAAGCGGTTCCCAGAGAGCTTTAGAACAAGGCATAGTTTTCCCTGCTGGCTCTTTGGGCGGGGGACCCATCTCCAGCCATATGGCCATTTTTGTGCCTGGCGCGGTGCGTAGTGGGAAAGGGTGGTTTTGAGGCTGAAGGCAGCAGGAAAGCCCGCAGCCCCCAGGTCTGTGGGGCCAAGCAAGCGGTTCCCAAAGAGCTTTAGAACAAGGCATAGTTTTCCCTGCTGGCTCTTTGGGCATGGGACCCATCTCCAGCCATAGGCCATTTTTGTGCCTGGCGCGGCGCCAAGTGGGAAAGGGTGGCTTTGAGGCTGAAGGCAGCAGCAAAGCCCGCAGCCCCCAGGTCTGTGGGGCTACGCAAGCGGTTCCCAAAGAGCTTTAGAACAAGGCATAGTTTTCCCTGCTGGCTCTTTGGGCGGGGGACCCATCTCCAGCCGTATGGCCATTTTTGTGCCTGATAGGGCGCCAAGTGGGAAAGGGTGGTGTCGAGGCTGAAGACAGCAGGAAAGCCTGCAGCCCCCAGGTCTGTGGGGCTACGCAAGCGGTTCCCAAAGAGCTTTAGAACAAGGCATAGTTTTCCCTGCTGGCTCTTAGGGCGGGGGACCCATCTCCAGCCGTATGGCCATTTTTGAGCCTGGCGCGGCGCCAAGTGGGAAAGGGTGGTGTCGAGGCTGAAGGCAGCAGGAAAGCCTGCAGCCCCCAGGTCTTTGGGGCTACGCAAGCGGTTCCCAAAGAGCTTTAGAACAAGGCATAGTTTTCCCTGCTCGCTCTTTGGGCGGGGGACCCATCTCCAGCCGTACGGCCATTTTTGTGCCTGGCGCGGCGCCAAGAGGGAAAGGGTGGTGTCGAGGCTAAAGGCAGCAGGAAAGCCCGCAGCCCCCAGGTCTGTGGGGCTACGCAAGCGGTTCCCAAAGAGCTTTAGAACAAGGCATAGTTTTCCCTGCTGGCTCTTTGGGCGGGGGACCCATCTCCAGCCGTATGGCCATTTTCGTGCCTGGCGCGGCGCCAAGTGGGAAAGGGTGGTGTCGAGGCTGAAGGCAGCAGGAAAGCCCGCAGCCCCCACGTCTGTGGGGCCAAGCAAGCGGTTCCCAAAGAGCTTTAGAACAAGGCATAGTTTTCCCTGCTGGCTCTTTGGGCCTGGGACCCATCTCCAGCCATAGGCCATTTTTGTGCTTGATAGGGCGCCAAGTGGGAAAGGGTGGCTTTGAGGCTGAAGGCAGCAGGAAAGCCCGCAGCCCCCAGGTCTGTGGGGCTACGCAAGCAGTTCCCAAAGAGCTTTAGAACAAGGCATAGTTTTCCCTGCTGGCTCTTTGTTCGGGGGACCCATCTCCAGCCATAGGCCATTTTTGTGCCTGGCCCGGCGCCCAGTGGAAAGGGTGGCTTTGAGGCTTGAAGGCAGCAGGAAAGCCCGCAGCCCCCAGGTCTGTGGGGCTACGCAAGCGGTTCCCAAAGAGCTTTAGAACAAGGCATAGTTTTCCCTGCTGGCTCTCTGGGAGGGGGACCCATCTCCAGCCGTATGGCCATTTTTGTGCCTGGCGCGGCGCCAAGTGGGAAAGGGTTGTGTCGAGGCTAAAGGCAGCAGGAAAGCCCGCAGCCCCCAGGTCTGTGGGGCTACGCAAGCGGTTCCCAAAGAGCTTTAGAACAAGGCATAGTTTTCCCTGCTGGCTCTTTGGGCGGGGGACCCATCTCCAGCCGTATGGCCATTTTTGTGCCTGGCGCAGCGCCAAGTGGGAAAGGGTGGTTTTGAGGCTGAAGGCAGCAGCAAAGCCTGCAGCCCCCAGGTCTGTGGGGCTACGCAAGCGGTTCCCAAAGAGCTTTAGAACAAGGCATAGTTTTCCCTGCTGGCTCTTTGGGCGGGGGACCCATCTCCAGCCGTATGGCCATTTTTGTGCCTGGCCGGGGGCCAAGTGGGAAAGGGTGGTGTCGAGGCTGAAGGCAGCAGGAAAGCCCGCAGCCCCCAGGTCTGTGGGGCCAAGCAAGCGGTTCCCAAAGAGCTTTAGAACAAGGCATAGTTTTCCCTGCTGACTCTTTGGGCATGGGACCCATCTCCAGCCATAGGCCATTTTTGTGCTTGATAGGGCGCCAAGTGGGAAAGGGTTGCTTTGAGGCTGAAGACAGCAGGAAAGCCCGCAGCCCCCAGGTCTGTGGGGCTACGCAAGCGGTTCCCAAAGAGCTTTAGAACAAGGCATAGTTTTCCCTGCTGGCTCTTTGGGCGGGGGACCCATCTCCAGCCGTATATCCATTTTTGTGCCTGATGCGGCGCAAAGTGGGAAAGGGTGGCTTTGAGGCTGAAGGCAGCAGGAAAGCCCGCAGCCCCCACGTCTGTGCGGCTACGCAAGCGGTTCCCAAAGAGCTTTAGAACAAGGCATAGTTTTCCCTGCTGGCTCTTTGGGCATGGGACCCATCTCCAGCCATAGGCCATTTTTGTGCCTGGCCCGGCGCCAAGAGGGAAAGGGTGGTGTCGAGGCTAAAGGCAGCAGGAAAGCCCGCAGCCCCCAGGTCTGTGGGGCTACGCAAGCGGTTCCCAAAGAGCTTTAGAACAAGGCATAGTTTTCCCTGCTGGCTCTTTGGGCGGGGGACCCATCTCCAGCCATATGGCCATTTTTGTGCATGGCGCAGCGCCAAGTGGGAAATGGTGGTATCGAGGCTGAAGGCAGCAGGAAAGCCCGCAGCCCCCACGTCTGTGGGGCTACGCAAGCGGTTCCCAAAGAGCTTTAGAACAAGGCATAGTTTTCCCTGCTGGCTCTTTGGGCATGGGACCCATCTCCACCCATAGGCCATTTTTGTGCCTGATAGGGCGCCAAGTGGGAAAGGGTGGCTTTGAGGCTGAAGACAGCAGGAAAGCCTGCAGCCCCCAGGTCTGTGGGGCTACGCAAGCGGTTCCCAAAGAGCTTTAGAACAAGGCATAGTTTTCCCTGCTGGCTCTTTGGGTGGGGGACCCATCTCCAGCCGTATGGCTATTTTTGTGCCTGACGCAGTGCGTAGTGGCATAGGGTGGTTTTGAGGCTGAAGGCAGCAGGAGAGCCCGCAGCCCCCACGTCTGTGGGGCCAAGCAAGCGGTTCCCAAAGAGCTTTAGAACAAGGCATAGTTTTCCCTGCTGGCTCTTTGGGCGGGGGACCCATCTCCAGCCGTATGGCCATTTTTGTGCCTGGCGCGGTGCGTAGTGGGAAAGGGTGGTTTTGACGCTGAAGGCAGCAGGAAAGCCCGCAGCCCCCAGGTCTGAGGGGCTACGCAAGCGGTTCCCAAAGAGCTTTAGAACAAGGCATAGTTTTCCCTGCTGGCTCTTTGGGCGGGGGACCCATCTCCAGCCGTACGGCCATTTTTGTGCCTGGCGCGGCGCCAAGTGGGTAAGGGTGGTGTCGAGGCTGAAGGCAGCAGCAAAGCCTGCAGCCCCCAGGTCTGTGGGGCCAAGCAAGCGGTTCCCAAAGAGCTTTAGAACAAGGCATAGTTTTCCCTGCTGGCTCTTTGGGCATGGGACCCATCTCCAGCCGTATGGCCATTTTTGTGCCTGGCGCGGCGCCAAGTGGGAAAGGGTGGCTTTGAGGCTGAAGGCAGCAGGAAAGCCCGCAGCCCCCAGGTCTGTGGGGCTACGCAAGCGGTTCCCAGAGACCTTTAGAACAAGGCATAGTTTCCCCTGCTGGCTCTTTGGGCATGGGACCCATCTCCAGCCATATGGCCATTTTTGTGCCTGGCCCGGCGCCAAGAGGGAAAGGGTGGTGTCGAGGCTAAAGGCAGCAGGAAAGCCTGCAGCCCCCAGGTCTGTGGGGCTACGCAAGCGGTTCCCAAAGAGCTTTAGAACAAGGCATAGTTTTCCCTGCTGGCTCTTTGGGCATGGGACCCATCTCCAGCCATATGGCCATTTTTGTGCCTGGCCCGGCGCCAAGAGGGAAAGGGTGGTGTCGAGGCTAAAGGCAGCAGGAAAGCCCGCAGCCCCCAGGTCTGTGGGGCTACGCAAGCGGTTCCCAAAGAGCTTTAGAACAAGGCATAGTTTTCCCTGCTGGCTCTTTGGGCGGGGGACTCATCTCCAGCCGTATGGCCATTTTTGTGCATGGCGCAGCGCCAAGTGGGAAATGGTGGTATCGAGGCTGAAGGCAGCAGGAAAGCCCGCAGCCCCCACGTCTGTGGGGCTACGCAAGCGGTTCCCAAAGAGCTTTAGAACAAGGCATAGTTTTCCCTGCTGGCTCTTTGGGCATGGGACCCATCTCTACCCATAGGCCATTTTTGTGCCTGATGCGGCGCCAAGTGGGAAAGGGTGGCTTTGAGGCTGAAGACAGCAGGAAAGCCTGCAGCCCCCAGGTCTGTGGGGCTACGCAAGCGGTTCCCAAAGAGCTTTAGAACAAGGCATAGTTTTCCCTGCTGGCTCTTTGGGCGGGGGACCCATCTCCAGCCGTATGGCCATTTTTGTGCCTGGCGCGGTGCGTAGTGGGAAAGGGTGGTTTTGACGCTGAAGGCAGCAGGAAAGCCCGCAGCCCCCAGGTCTGTGGGGCTACGCAAGCGGTTCCCAAAGAGCTTTAGAACAAGGCATAGTTTTCCCTGCTGGCTCTTTGGGCGGGGGACCCATCTCCAGCCGTATGGCCATTTTTGTGCCTGATAGGGCGCCAAGTGGGAAAGGGTGGTGTCGAGGCTGAAGACAGCAGGAAAGCCCGCAGCCCCCACGTCTGTGGGGCCAAGCAAGCGGTTCCCAAAGAGCTTTAGAACAAGGCATAGTTTTCCCTGCTGTCTCTTTGGGCATGGGACCCATCTCCACCCATAGGCCATTTTTGTGCCTGATAGGGCGCCAAGTGGGAAAGGGTGGCTTTGAGGCTGAAGACAGCAGGAAAGCCTGCAGCTCCCATGTCTGTGGGGCTACGCAAGCGGTTCCCAAAGAGCTTTAGAACAAGGCATAGTTTTCCCTGCTGGCTCTTTCGGTGGGGGACCCATCTCCAGCCGTATGGCCATTTTTGTGCCTGGCGCGGCGCCAAGTGGGAAAGGGTGGTGTCGAGGCTGAAGGCAGCAGGAAAGCCCGCAGCCCCCAGGTCTGTGAGGCTACGCAAGCGGTTCCCAAAGAGCTTTAGAACAAGGCATAGTTTTCCCTGCTGGCTCTTTTGGCAGGGGACCCATCTCCAGCCGTATGGCCATTTTTTGTGCCTGGCGCGGTGCGTAGTGGCATAGGGTGGTTTTGAGGCTGAAGGCAGCCGGAAAGCCCGCAGCCCCCACGTCTGTGGGGCCAAGCAAGCGGTTCCCAGAGAGCTTTAGAACAAGGCATAGTTTTCCCTGCTGGCTCTTTGGGCATGGGACCCATCTCCAGCCATAGGCCATTTTTGTAGCTAGCGCGACGCCAAGTGGGAAAGGGTGGCTTTGAGGCTGAAGGCAGCAGCAAAGCCCGCAGCCCCCAGGTCTGTGGGGCTACGCAAGCGGTTCCCAAAGAGCTTTAGAACAAGGCATAGTTTTCCCTGCTGGCTCTCTGGGCGGGGGACCCATCTCCAGCCGTATGGCCATTTTTGTGCCTGATAGGGCGCCAAGTGGGAAAGGGTGGTGTCGAGGCTGAAGACAGCAGGAAAGCCTGCAGCCCCCAGGTCTGTGGGGTTACGCAAGCGGTTCCCAAAGAGCTTTAGAACAACGCATAGTTTTCCCTGCTGGCTCTTTGGGCGGGGGACCCATCTCCAGCCGTATGGCCAATTTTGAGCCTGGCGCGGCGCCAGGTGGGAAAGGGTGGCTTTGAGGCTGAAGGCAGGAGCAAAGCCTGCAGCCCCCAGGTCTGTGGGGCTACGCAAGCGGTTCCCAAAGAGCTTTAGAACAAGGCATAGTTTTCCCTGCTGGCTCTTAGGGCGGGGGACCCATGTCCAGCCGTATGGCCATTTTTGAGCCTGGCGCGGCGCCAAGTGGGAAAGGGTGGTGTCGAGGCTGAAGGCAGCAGGAAAGCCCGCAGCCCCCACGTCTGTGGGGCCAAGCAAGCGGTTCCCAAAGAGCTTTAGAACAAGGCATAGTTTTCCCTGCTCGCTCTTTGGGCGGGGGACCCATCTCCAGCCGTATGGCCATTTTTGTGCCTGGCGAAGCCCCAAGAGGGAAAGGCTGGCTTTGAATCTGAAGGCAGCAGGAAAGCCCGCAGCCCCCAGGTCTGTGGGGCTACGCAAGCGGTTCCCAAAGAGCTTTAGAACAAGGCATAGTTTTCCCTGCTGGCTCTCTGGGCGGGGGACCCATCTCCAGCCGTATGGCCATTTTTGAGCCTGCAGCAGTGCCAAGTGGGAAAGGGTGGTTTTGAGGGTGAAGGCAGCAGGAAAGCCCGCAGCCTCCAGGTCTGTGGGGCTACGCAAGCGGTTCCCAAAGAGCTTTAGAACAAGGCATAGTTTTCCCTGCTGGCTCTTTGGGCGGGGGACCCATCTCCAGCCGTATGGCCATTTTTGTGCCTGGCGCGGTGCCAAGTGGGAAAGGGTGGTGTCGAGGCTGAAGGCAGCAGGAAAGCCCGCAGCCCCCACGTCTGTGGGCCAAGCAAGCGGTTCCCAAAGAGCTTTAGAACAAGGCATAGTTTTCCCTGCTGGCTCTTTGGGCCTGGGACCCATCTCCAGCCATAGGCCATTTTTGTGCTTGATAGGGCGCCAAGTGGGAAAGGGTTGCTTTGAGGCTGAAGACAGCAGGAAAGCCCGCAGCCCCCAGGTCTGTGGGGCTATGCAAGCGGTTCCCAAAGAGCTTTAGAACAAGGCATAGTTTTCCCTGCTGGCTCTCTGGGCGGGGGACCCATCTCCAGCCGTATGGCCATTTTTGAGCCTGGCGCGGCGCCAGGTGGGAAAGGGTGGCTTTGAGGCTGAAGGCAGGAGCAAAGCCCGCAACCCCCAGGTCTGTGGTGCTACGCAAGCGGTTCCCAAAGAGCTTTAGAACAAGGCATAGTTTTCCCAGCTGGCTCTAGGGCATGGGACCCATCTCCAGCCAGCATAGGCCATTTTTGTGCCTGGCGCGGCGCCAAGTGGGAAAGGGTGCTGTCGAGGCTGAAGGCAGCAGGAAAGCCCGCAGCCCCAAGGTCTGTGGGGCTACGCAAGCGGTTCCCAAAGAGCTTTAGAACAAGGCATAGTTTTCCCTGCTGGCTCTTTGGGCGGGGGGACCCATCTCCAGTCGTATGGCTATTTTTATGCCTAGCGCGTTGCGTAGTGGGAAAGGGTGGTTTTGAGGCTGAAGGCAGCAGGAAAGCCTGCAGCCCCCAGGTCTGTGGGCTACGCAAGCGGTTCCCAAAGAGCTTTAGAACAAGGCATAGTTTTCCCTGCTGGCTCTTTGGGCGGGGGGACCCATCTCCAGCCGTATATCCATTTTTGTGCCTGATGCGGCGCAAAGTGGGAAAGGGTGGCTTTGAGGCTGAAGGCAGCAGGAAAGCCCGCAGCCCCCAGGTCTGTGCGGCTACGCAAGCGGTTCCCAAAGAGCTTTAGAACAAGGCCTAGTTTTTCCCTGCTGGCTCTTTGGGCATGGGACCCATCTCCACCCATAGGCCATTTTTGTGCCTGATAGGGCGCCAAGTGGGAAAGGGGTGGCTTTGAGGCTGAAGACAGCAGGAAAGCCTGCAGCTCCCAGGTCTGTGGGGCTACGCAAGCGGTTCCCAAAGAGCTTTAGAACAAGGCATAGTTTTCCCTGCTGGCTCTTTCGGTGGGGGACCCATCTCCAGCCGTATGGCCATTTTTGTGCCTGGCGCGGCGCCAAGTGGGAAAGGGTGGTGTCGAGGCTGAAGGCAGCAGGAAAGCCCGCAGCCCCCAGGTCTGTGAGGCTACGCAAGCGGTTCCCAAAGAGCTTTAGAACAAGGCATAGTTTTCCCTGCTGGCTCTTTTGGCAGGGGACCCATCTCCAGCCGTATGGCCATTTTTGTGCCTGGCGCGGTGCGTAGTGGCATAGGGTGGTTTTGAGGCTGAAGGCAGCCGGAAAGCCCGCAGCCCCCACGTCTGTGGGGCCAAGCAAGCGGTTCCCAGAGAGCTTTAGAACAAGGCATAGTTTTCCCTGCTGGCTCTTTGGGCATGGGACCCATCTCCAGCCATAGGCCATTTTTGTAGCTAGCGCGACGCCAAGTGGGAAAGGGTGGCTTTGAGGCTGAAGGCAGCAGCAAAGCCCGCAGCCCCCAGGTCTGTGGGGCTACGCAAGCGGTTCCCAAAGAGCTTTAGAACAAGGCATAGTTTTCCCTGCTGGCTCTCTGGGCGGGGGACCCATCTCCAGCCGTATGGCCATTTTTGTGCCTGATAGGGCGCCAAGTGGGAAAGGGTGGTGTCGAGGCTGAAGACAGCAGGAAAGCCTGCAGCCCCCAGGTCTGTGGGGTTACGCAAGCGGTTCCCAAAGAGCTTTAGAACAAGGCATAGTTTTCCCTGCTGGCTCTTTGGGCGGGGGACCCATCTCCAGCCGTATGGCCAATTTTGAGCCTGGCGCGGCGCCAGGTGGGAAAGGGTGGCTTTGAGGCTGAAGGCAGGAGCAAAGCCTGCAGCCCCCAGGTCTGTGGGGCTACGCAAGCGGTTCCCAAAGAGCTTTAGAACAAGGCATAGTTTTCCCTGCTGGCTCTTAGGGCGGGGGACCCATGTCCAGCCGTATGGCCATTTTTGAGCCTGGCGCGGCGCCAAGTGGGAAAGGGTGGTGTCGAGGCTGAAGGCAGCAGGAAAGCCCGCAGCCCCCACGTCTGTGGGGCCAAGCAAGCGGTTCCCAAAGAGCTTTAGAACAAGGCATAGTTTTCCCTGCTCGCTCTTTGGGCGGGGGACCCATCTCCAGCCGTATGGCCATTTTTGTGCCTGGCGAAGCCCCAAGAGGGAAAGGCTGGCTTTGAATCTGAAGGCAGCAGGAAAGCCCGCAGCCCCCAGGTCTGTGGGGCTACGCAAGCGGTTCCCAAAGAGCTTTAGAACAAGGCATAGTTTTCCCTGCTGGCTCTCTGGGCGGGGGACCCATCTCCAGCCGTATGGCCAATTTTGAGCCTGCAGCAGTGCCAAGTGGGAAAGGGTGGTTTTGAGGGTGAAGGCAGCAGGAAAGCCCGCAGCCTCCAGGTCTGTGGGGCTACGCAAGCGGTTCCCAAAGAGCTTTAGAACAAGGCATAGTTTTCCCTGCTGGCTCTTTGGGCGGGGGACCCATCTCCAGCCGTATGGCCATTTTTGTGCCTTGCGCGGCGCCAAGTGGGAAAGGGTGGTGTCGAGGCTGAAGGCAGCAGGAAAGCCCGCAGCCCCCACGTCTGTGGGGCCAAGCAAGCGGTTCCCAAAGAGCTTTAGAACAAGGCATAGTTTTCCCTGCTGGCTCTTTGGGCCTGGGACCCATCTCCAGCCATAGGCCATTTTTGTGCTTGATAGGGCGCCAAGTGGGAAAGGGTTGCTTTGAGGCTGAAGACAGCAGGAAAGCCCGCAGCCCCCAGGTCTGTGGGGCTATGCAAGCGGTTCCCAAAGAGCTTTAGAACAAGGCATAGTTTTCCCTGCTGGCTCTCTGGGCGGGGGACCCATCTCCAGCCGTATGGCCATTTTTGAGCCTGGCGCGGCGCCAGGTGGGAAAGGGTGGCTTTGAGGCTGAAGGCAGGAGCAAAGCCCGCAACCCCCAGGTCTGTGGTGCTACGCAAGCGGTTCCCAAAGAGCTTTAGAACAAGGCATAGTTTTCCCAGCTGGCTCTTAGGGCATGGGACCCATCTCCAGCCATAGGCCATTTTTGTGCCTGGCGCGGCGCCAAGTGGGAAAGGGTGCTGTCGAGGCTGAAGGCAGCAGGAAAGCCCGCAGCCCCAAGGTCTGTGGGGCTACGCAAGCGGTTCCCAAAGAGCTTTAGAACAAGGCATAGTTTTCCCTGCTGGCTCTTTGGGCGGGGGACCCATCTCCAGTCGTATGGCTATTTTTATGCCTAGCGCGTTGCGTAGTGGGAAAGGGTGGTTTTGAGGCTGAAGGCAGCAGGAAAGCCTGCAGCCCCCAGGTCTGTGGGGCTACGCAAGCGGTTCCCAAAGAGCTTTAGAACAAGGCATAGTTTTCCCTGCTGGCTCTTTGGGCGGGGGACCCATCTCCAGCCGTATATCCATTTTTGTGCCTGATGCGGCGCAAAGTGGGAAAGGGTGGCTTTGAGGCTGAAGGCAGCAGGAAAGCCCGCAGCCCCCAGGTCTGTGCGGCTACGCAAGCGGTTCCCAAAGAGCTTTAGAACAAGGCCTAGTTTTCCCTGCTGGCTCTTTGGGCATGGGACCCATCTCCAGCCATAGGCCATTTTTGTGCCTGGCGCGGCGCCAAGAGGGAAAGGGTGGTGTCGAGGCTAAAGGCAGCAGGAAAGCCCGCAGCCCCCAGGTCTGTGGGGCTACGCAAGCGGTTCCCAAAGAGCTTTAGAACAAGGCATAGTTTTCCCTGCTGGCTCTTTGGGCGGGGGACCCATCTCCAGCCATATGGCCATTTTTGTGCATGGCGCAGCGCCAAGTGGGAAATGGTGGTATCGAGGCTGAAGGCAGCAGGAAAGCCCGCAGCCCCCAGGTCTGTGGGGCTACGCAAGCGGTTCCCAAAGAGCTTTAGAACAAGGCATAGTTTTCCCTGCTGGCTCTTTGGGCATGGGGACCCATCTCCACCCATAGGCCATTTTTTGTGCCTGATAGGGCGCCAAGTGGGAAAGGGTGGCTTTGAGGCTGAAGACAGCAGGAAAGCCTGCAGCCCCCAGGTCTGTGGGGCTACGCAAGCGGTTCCCAAAGAGCTTTAGAACAAGGCATAGTTTTCCCTGCTGGCTCTTTGGGTGGGGGACCCATCTCCAGCCGTATGGCTATTTTTGTGCCTGACGCGGTGCGTAGTGGCATAGGGTGGTTTTGAGGCTGAAGGCAGCAGCAAAGCCTGCAGCCCTAAGGTCTGTGGGGCTACGCAAGCCGTTCCCAAAGAGCTTTAGAACAAGGCATAGTTTTCCCTGCTGGCTCTTTGGGCGGGGGACCCATCTCCAGCCGTATGGCCATTTTTGTGCCTGGCGCGGTGCGTAGTGGGAAAG